>NW_010179881.1:7408-25681 GCF_000695765.1 Mesitornis unicolor | reverse complement strand
TCCCTACAGTAAAAACAGGCATGCCTAGGACAGAGTAATGTATTCTATGTGAGGACAGTTAGTCCCTTCTCACAAATTACAGAGCAGACTAATACAGCTTTCTCAGGCTAACGT
This sequence comes from Mesitornis unicolor, assembly GCF_000695765.1. NCBI lineage: Eukaryota > Metazoa > Chordata > Aves > Mesitornithiformes > Mesitornithidae > Mesitornis > Mesitornis unicolor. Next base: position 25,567 of record NW_010179881.1, on the reverse strand, counting down.
GTCTTATTTTTCAAAAGCCAGAATTAGCAGGGAATAAGGACACCACTAATATTCAACTTAAGGTCCTACTGGCACAGATGAGTATTCTTCTACAGGTAACCTCTGTAGAAGAATCTATGTACCAAGAATGTATCTCCAGTCAAGAGAAACACCAGCTCTTTCTGGCACTGAACTGTTGTAACACAAGTGATGAGTAGTGGATTGAAAGAAGGAAAAAAGAAAAATATGCTATTGTTTTACAATCAGTTCTTTAAAGTTGAGTTTAGAAGTGAGGGGTTTATTTTCTTTTTTTTTTTGAAGAGCTGCATTGGCTACTTTTGCTCCTCTCTGAATATTTAATTAGTTCCATTCCCTGTATCAGGTTTTAATTTACCTGCGGTGACCGGTAATTCTGGTCAGTCCTCCACAATCTACAAGAGCACATACACCGATATGTAGGTCATCAGGGTTATCAGTTTGCTATTTCAGTATCTACTCAGACAGCTTTTAATCAAACACTGAGTCACAGCAGAGCTGTAAACCCAAGGATTCCCCTCACTACCTTCTACACATTGTTCATGCCTATAGATAAACTTCACTATGTATTTCAGATTAATAACTCTACTAATTCTGGGAAAGGGAAAACATGCTGAGACAAGATCATGATTTACTTAGTTCTAGTGACTTCAGAGGCCTCTAAAGACTGCTCCCTTAGCAAAAACAAAACAAAACAAACCCCCCAAAAAACCCAGAGTAAACAACCAACTAAAAAAAAAGCAGAAAAAAAATAAAACCTGACCCTAAAAGCCTCACCATGAAACAACAACTAAAAAGGCAGGTATCCTTTCCAAACTTGTGTTGTTTCAAGACAATCATTATTATTCTTAATCAAGACCAGCCAAGAGTTTCCCCTGATTAGCTGGTGCTCAGGAGAATACTTGCATTTTCGTATAAACTCACCAGTACATCTAGAAATCTTAACAACTCATCATACCCACAACAGGCTAAAAAAGTTACTTGTTCCCAAAGAAGCTACTGCATATACTGCATCAGCCCTAAATACCATTTTGTAGAAATCTGGATCTGAAAAACTGAGGTACCTCTACCAGACTACACTCCAGAGTGGGTTTACTGGATAGCTTGTACAGTACCTTCCAGTGACAGGAGCTGGCTGGTGCCCTGTCAGGTCTCTGCTAAGCACCAACAACAGGACCTCTGAGTAATTTAAAGATATTACTAGTCAGGATGAACTGACCCAGCAGATCTTGCTCTACATGTGCACCTAGCTAGGAAATGCAGCTGATCTCTGCATTAACACTTCTTAAGTCCAAAACAGACACTAAGGAATTGTGACTGGTGTGAGTGTGCTTGGCCCTGGTCCTGAAGAGATCCTGTTCAGAGGCTGCACTGACAGAGAGCATCAAGGCTGGTCAAGCAGACTAACAAAGATAAGCAGCAGGGTCTGCACGAAGCTAGGAAGAAAAACTTAAGTTAGAACATGGGGCACAGGAAAGATAGGCTGACACTGATAAAGGAAGAACAGCATAAGGTGGGGACTGCACAGCTGAAATTAACACAGTTCATTTTTATTCTGCTGTTTTGGGCATGTAGTGGAAAAGAGCAGTATCCAGATTACAGAACGCTTTACATTGGGGCTAATATAGTTTTCTCATCTTTTGGCTCTCTAACAGAGGACAACATAATAGTTCTCCTCCTCCACATTTTTCTTTTCCTCTCAGGCTTCCCTCATACCAGATGCTTGAATTACTGCAATCCTTGAAAACGCTTTCCCTCTCTATCTTCCACCTAATTTTTCTTCTTCATCGTTAGCTATTTTTCTTCTGAATTAACTACTCCAATAAAGGCCTTAATAATTATTTAAGCACAACACCTGCCGAAAAGCCCTGAACAATCAGAACAAGTTTAAATTCGTTTTTGAAGTAAGTTACAATATCAAAGTACTCATGTACCTACCAGAAACAATATTACTGCTGATAATCTTCCCTCCCAGTGTAGCCAGCGATTTTGGTACTACTGTAATGATGCTACCACTTGTTGTTTTCACGTAAGTAGCTGCCCCTGGAGTTCCAGTCATCCGAGCCCCTATTGAGGGACTAACTGCTGGCCGCGTGTATGTTGCTTGAGTTCCTGTTTTAAAGAGAGAACAAGAAAGTTAGCTGTTAGAACATGATCCTTTACTAGTATTAGTGAAAAAATAAGTTGGTTTAGGGAAAAAAAAAAGCATTTAATTTTATTCAAAGAGATGCTATGCTGCAATTTATTACCACCCTTTACAGTTCCTCCTAGTACTTTTTAAACCCGCAGAGCAATATTTAGGTACATACCAACTTTAAATTAACGTAAGAGTTTTCTGAACTACATTACCAAATGTTTCACGATTTTAATCCATGTCTTTGTGCATAAGATTTTATTTTCAATAGGTGTTTCTGTTCTGCCTGTATGTTTGCCACTTGCTCCCTGAGATGCCCAAGAGTTAGGCACCTGACAACACTACTAGAACCGATCCCTTCCTCTCTTGAAAGACACCTATACTCTTACTTCGCCCATATGACAAATTTTTTATAAAGATCACCACCAATGACTGGTCTAAATATCACTCTAAGAGAAAAATACACCTCACAATGATAATGCAATTTTATGGATTTAACATTCAGCAGTACAAAAGAAACCTCTCGACATGGTATAAATGCTGTTTTTTCCTATCTACTCCTTTACAGAATGGAAATGGAACCAAGCCCATAAAAGAAAATTGCTCAAAATAATAATAATAGGAGTCAACAGCTACATGAACATTCTGCTTGTACTGCTTCAGATAGTGTACTACAGACCTTAATTGCTAAAAATAAAGGAAAAATAGCTTGTTAGAAAAAGAAAGCCATGTGTTCAGATCCAAGAGAGCACAATACAGGTTTTACCAATTAAATCAACTCTAAAACTGCTACATTCTTTTAATGTACTTAGGAATGTTTTTGTGAACTTCATAAGTTAAAAACTAATATTAAGCATTAGTTTATACTAATATTCCCAACCCATGCTAAAAATTCAAGAAGTAAATTAGTGTTTGCTGAAAACGAGGATGAAGATGCCTTTCAAGTTTTCCTCATACAAGTTCACAATCTGAACAGTCTGCATTATTTCTGATTTTTAATCCATAAGAAATACAAATACAATTAGATCCCCAGAAAAACACTGGGAGCTTAAAATTCAATTTACTGGCCTTTTTATAAATTCAGTGCAAGACTATGAGCAAGTCACCTGACTTTTAAAAAGCTTATATAGGTAAAATACAACTGCTGCTGACTTGTCTGCTTGAGGTACCTAAAGAGTTAAAATTAATGTAAAACATCTAATATAAGGTGCTACAGAAGTGCAAAGTATAAGTTGCAATAAAACATTTTTTTAAAAATAAACCCAGTGGGGGAAGAGTGATCATTTTTGTGTAGCAATTCAAAAAGATCGTAAAAGGAATAAAAGAGCAAATACTCTAATCTAGAATAAATAGCAACTGGGTTGTGAATGTGCTGTTGTTCTCACTATTCGTAACAGAGAAGTTTTGTGGCTTTTTTTTAACCTAATAAACCATGTTTGATCACCTGTATGTCTGGGTTTACCCTCCCTTCCCTTCTCAGAGCCAAAACTTACCAGTGGGAGTAGTGACCAGTTTAGTTGTCATGATAGTCCCATTACTGCTAACCACCATAATAGGTGAATTGCTACTGCTGGGCAAGGTCGCTGTAACTGGTTTGGGAAGAATTTTACTGGGCTGCACCTGTTGAGTGATTATTTTAACACCTAGGAAAGGAGAAAGGTCACTGTTAAAATACAGGCACAAAAAGTTACTTTCTGAAATGCTTTCTCAGACCAAGCCCTAGTAGGCAAGTAGCCTCACAAGGCTTCCATTCTGAGCTCATGTATTCTTGATCCTGAAAATATGATTTATTTTTTTTGTTTAGGTTGATTTTTTTGCTTGGCAGTTTGGTGTTTTTCTTGTTTTGCAAATAACAAGACAGTCATCATCTTTGCCTTTCCTGTGCCTGTTTCAATTCCTAGCTACTCCCACTGAGATATGGGGTTCTATTCCATCATTGATTTGTCGTAGTGATTTTTAAGCTTTTCTGGTCTGTGATATAAAAACCAAAACATTTCTCAGGAATGAACAGGTTACAACCAATACTGAATTGGTTCATATACAATGAACAATGTAAAAGTGAAACAGTTCATCAATTTAGTCTATAAATTCTAACGTGCCTTAATTAACCTAGTTGAATTTCATCCCACTGAATAAATTAAGAAAAGCCTCCTGCACAAAAAGTATCAGTGGGTGTAAGGAAGCAACCGTGGCACTGGCTAGGGAAGGCTGCCTTAAGTAAACTGCTCGCTCTCCTCTTGATTTATTGCTTATCTTGAGGGTAATTCCTCATGAAGGAATTGGCTGAAACAAGCTCTGAGTAGAATCAGCGAGAACAAAGGATGAGGACATCTCAGTATGGCAAAGATTCTGCTCCCTCTCTCTTGAATTGTGTAGTGGAATGGGACCTCTGTGAGATTCACTTCCCGAGTGCGGACCAGGGGATTCATGTCATCTGTTCAAAAATATATCCAGGACACTTGCATCTTATGTTCTGTTCCATGACAAGGTAAGGTATTGCACTGTGTTGGGCAAATGTCATGAAACACCCAGTCTGAATTAATCCCATCTGAATGCAGGTGCTCACACATTTCTCAGTGAACAATTTTGTCCATCTGAGACGCGAAACAAACTCCAGAGATGTTTTCTTCTTTCTACATTGACTACAAAAGCAGTATGGAGCAAGTAAGCTCCAAACTTAAGTAATGAAGTTAGGAAAGAGAAATTCAAGCCTTTGCATCATGCAGACACAAAACTGGGTAAAAAGCAAAGTCTCTGTGAAAACTGATTCACACTTCCAGAAAGAAGGTATCAGAGGGTATTTCCAAAGAAACTTTAACTAAAAAAGAACATTGAGCCTGCACCTAAGGTTGAAGGCAAGGAGTGAAGCTCTTACTGACCAAATGTTTTTCTGTAACTGCTGGATGGAGGCCTTTTATCTGTCTTCATTAGTGGGTATTTTTTCTCAGGCAATAGTCTTATAATACAAAAGGAAGTTTATCAAAGAGCAGCAGTAGGGCTGTTTATTTTTTCCTTCTATGATCTGTTTTAATTCTTTGATCTAAACAGTGTGAATATAAAATAATACTGACATGATTAATACAAAATACTTTGCAAAAATACTTTGCACTTTTATAGCACTTCTTCCTTTATAATTAGGTAACTTTGCAAGTATTACTTACTGCTTCTCACAGAGATAAGAACTGTACTCCACAGCAGAGTAAAGCCAACCTACAAAGATTACACAACTTGCCCAAAGTCAACTGAATGAATCAATGTTACAAAAAGAATCCAGTTCAGTTTCCAGCCTCAGATCTAATTGTATTTTTGTTTTAACAACTACCTCAAAAGTAGGTTTTGATTTCTAGATTCAAGAAAAGAATTAAAACACAGATTAACTTCTTTTTCCAGTTGATACAGTCGAACAGCTCTTGGATCTTCAGAAAACTTGTGTCTTCCAGGTTGGCAATCACATTACTTTTGAAGATATTTACATACCTTTCAATCTCTAAAGACAAAACATTTATTCCTAAAGCATGGTCTGTATACCTGAATCAAACAAGAATAGTGACAGAAGCAAATTCTCCAATTATGTTTAGTTGAAAGTGTTGACACCCATCAGTATCTACTTATATCCAGGTTCAATACCAAATCCTGTACTCAAGTAATTATGCCTTAATGATAGCTCCCCATGCGTATTTTGGGACAGAATTCTGCCCTGCTTTCTTGAGTTGTGGTTAAACCTCACTGATCAGCAATAAGACCCCAGATTAACTCCAACTACCTGATTCCTGTTTGATCTGAATGGTGGGCTTGATGCCAGGTGGCAATTGAGATTGCTGTGGCTGCTGTTGAGCTACAGAAGACTGCACCAACTGCTGCTGTTGCTGCTGCTGTTGTTGCTGCTGCTGTTGTTGGGCCTGTTGTATTTGGTGCAGCTGCTGTTTGGGGGACTGCTGATGCTGTTTGGGAAACTGTGTTAAGATCTGTGTCGGATTCCCAACCAAACCTTTTGGGGAAGGTAGTCTGGTAGAGGCCACTTTAATTGCAGATGTAGACACACCTGTGAAAAAGTAAATGGTTTAAGGTAGAATAGTGCAACATAAAAGAAAAATATTACAATTTCTTAAATACTTTTGCATTTAAACTGTCTTTGCATAGATATACATCTAGCAGAAGCACTCTGTTCAGAGTCAAGGCAGCTTTATACAGATTTTGAATGCAGCAGCAGAACAGCAGCTAACAGAAAAAACGTAATCCCAGTTTACTTCCTGCACCTTTTGTACTACAAATAATTTACAAGTATTTTCAAAGCCTGATCTTCAAGCTTCAAGAAAGCAAAATATTTATAAGGAAAATCATGACTACAAAAAGTTCAGATATGAAGATGACAAATGTCAAACACATCAACAGATTTGTTTGAAGGGAGTACCTGTCAGTGAGCACAATGTTATTTTAAAAGAATCACTCAAGTAATTTTAAAAACTGGAACATACATTTTTTTGTGTCAATAGGTGAGGTGATAAGTAATGAAGTGATTTTAAAAAGTTTGCAGTAAGAAAGGCAACATTCCCCAATAAACCTCAATACTTATTTACGTCATTCCCTTACACAGTTGTCACATTTCCAGCAGACTTTGGCTTCATCTGTAATTCTAAACTGCACATCCATAAGCACCAAAAAAGACAAAGTCATATGAAGGCAGTTTTCAACCAAGTCCCAGCTGTAGTGGAAAACAGAAAGAAAATCTCCTCTCTTATTTCTTTACGTTTACAGATTGTAGTGATAATGACAGAAATCACAATAGACCACAATTCTGGCAATCTAAATAAGCAACACTTTTCTCACTGCATCATCTAAGATGGTTTCTTGATTTCCCTGGTCAGCGGTTTTCATTCATTAATTTAACTTTCTTCACATTTGGAGTGATTATCAGTTTATGTCACAAAACATTTCACCAGCATCTCCTGCAATGACACCAATAGTCTTGGAAAAAACCTTAAAGAGACATTTCACCCAATATATTATAGAACTGTAGTCTCTTTCATTATCAAACCCAACTAGAATTCCACAGTTCAAACAATATGAAATGCTGCTGTAAGCCTTTGTGCTAGGTAAGTCAGTATCTTCAGAACTTAATTAATAGGAACAATATGGAAGGCAAAATACTTCCTCAACCTTGATTTGCTTGCCCAATTTTTTGTGGAATGGAACAAGACAGGATAATATGGACCAGGAAAAATTGCCATGTGACACTTGTCATTGTTGGGTACGGTATTTTTGAAGTGCTGGTCACTGAGGCCCTTTCATTCATCCACAGCTTCCCTTCCAAATGTTAGCTAGTGGCTGTGCAGCTGAATCAGTCAAGCTTGCACATATAGTTGGAAGCAGAAATCATAAGCCTAGGAATTTTAATCCAAGTTCATTTAGGTCTTAATCTTTAAGGACTTGAAAATGGACATGCTGATAAAATACACAGATAAAAAGGTATAAACACTTCTCTACCTTTCAGAAATGTCATGAAGATTAGTTATCAGGAGAAATATTCTAAGATTGGGCATACCGAGCATAGGTTGTACTTATCTCATGTTAACTGCATGTTTTGGAAGTCAGGCTTCAAGAGAAGGAATCTTCTTCAAATATTAAAAGCATCCATTTTCTATGTATCAGATAGAACTCTTAAAGCCAGCCATTTTGAGGCTAGAGTGTTTTAATGCTGCAAGTAACACTTTTTCAAAATAAAAAGCTATGCGACAATGTCTCACCACATTCTTTTTAAAAAGAAGATCTGCACAATAATGGTTGAAGTAAAGAGAGAAAGTGTCCACCAAGAACTTCTGTAGAGTATCTTGGATTAGTTTCATCAGTAGACATCTTTCACATCTCCTGTGCTTTACTCATCATGCATAAACATAATGCACATCCCCCTGTGCTATTCTCAAAACAAAGTCCAATTCATCAGCGAGAGAGCTTATTTATAAATATATAACTGCCATACCTTGTGCTACTGTTGACATAACCACTGACGGTGTTGATGACACTACAGCAGTCACAGCAATAGTACTGGCAGTACAGGAGGGAGTGGAACAGCTACTGGTGCTGCTGCTGCTGACCAGAGAGGACTGAGAAGCGGTTATAACCACTGGTTGCTTTTGAGTAGTTGAGGCAATAACTGATGTTGGGACAAGTTTTGTAACTGCTGCATAGTTGTGGGACTTTGAGAGGATGTTGGGTACAAAAGTTGAGCTTGGAGAGGTTGTTACTATTATCACCTGAAAGAAGAAAAAAAAACCATACAAGAAGAAATTCATTTGCTCTTTGCATTTATTTAAAAGCATAAAATTTCAGTAATATATCTGCCTATGTGTATTTAGTTTTAGGGATCCATGCTTATTAAGATCATTTACGAGTGTCATATTCACACTTAATGGCAACAAAAAATTTCAATTAGTTTGAAGAAGTGGTGATAAACATTTCCTTTTAAGGAAAGTAGAAGGGTTTGGGTTTTTTTGGTTGTTTTTTTTTTTTTTGAGGAAAACAATTACTAACTATTTAAAGCAGAATTATCTCATGTCTGAAGGCAAACAGACAGGAACGAACTGTTTGGCTTCATTAAACTGGGCCAGGAAGCCTGAATCCCATTTTAAGTGGAACTGAAGGGATTTCAAGCAAGTTTTACACACCATTCTCCCAAACCTTGCACATACATCAAGAAATGGCAATGGGAGCCTAGATGATGGTTTTTTTTCTCTTTAACAATTAAGAAGCAGTTGCTGAGTCAGTAATGGGAAATATTTTTGATCCACAAGGCTGTGAACAATCAATATCTCATCAGTGAAAAAACTGGTTTAGGTTAAAAACAATTTCTGCAGTAATTAGTGCTCTCAGTAACACAAAACTCTTATCTGTCTGAAAACCATTTGTCTAAAGACAATAAAAATTACCGCTAGTGTGAGTTACAATTACAACACCATGAATCTGATCTGACATAGAAAAACATCGAATTCATTACAAGACTGGAAGAGGTCTGTTCTTATGCAACTGACCTAGAAAACTAAGCTTTACTAAGTATTGAAGATGGGGACTGTTCATGTAAAGAGATCCCTTTTATTCTGCCTATACATACCTCCTTGTACTTAAAAACACAGTTAAAACAGAAACACACAGCACAGAAATAGAACATGTTTTCAGTTTATCATGCAAGATTATAAAGAAATTGTTTTAATAATGCAACTGTCCCAATAAAAATTTTATTTATTAAAACCTTAAAAATTAAAACTTATTAATGATTTGATGTAATAAAAGCAGATATAGAAAAAGGTACAGAAGGAGCAAATAAAACATAGGTCAGCTCAAATCAAATGTCTTGCACTACTACCCAAGGACAACTGAAACCTTGCCAGGTAAACAAAAAAATTAATATGATAATGGCACCAGAAATAGACTTAAGTGACAGATCAGGCAGTACGAGATTAAGAGTTTATTTTTTTTTCTTTTTCAAGGAGAGAAGAAAAAAAAAAGAACTAAATGGATGGAATAAAAGCAGCAAATTTCACCACCATGGCTGCCCCTGTCTCTCCTTTCCCCTCAGTGCTTAGTTTTATGGTCTCCTCAGCTTAGCTAAGTATCTTGAGCTGAGGAAAACCAAAATCCTTACTACCTCCATGAGCTACAGGAGGTTGACCATGACTGGCCATACCAGTGTTTCCACATCTGCTGCTCTACCACTTTACTGCATTCTCCAGGGAGAACATTTTCTCTGTGTCACTCTTATTTTTACCCTCTGCTCAACTTGATTCAATCAGAACACCCTTCTGAAATTGCTCTTCTGCTACAACCATGCAGACAAGCTGAACACAACACAGTCTGATTCTGGTACAAGGCTTGCACGTGGAAAGATCCTACGATGTGCCTCTGGAGTCTGATCTTATTTCTTGGTTGGCACTAGAACTATTTGACAAGTATTTGAATTTTAGGGCCAGTTCCATTCCACCTAGGACAACTAGGTTAGGAATACAGTCAAAGGACAACTTGCAGTTAAAAAGGTAGATTATTCACATTAAACTTCCTATATAATCCATAGTGCAACAGGGCAAGTCTCAACTAAGTAGGTATGGATATGGAGGATGAATCTGGGCATGATCATAACTTCTGAACACTGCTGTTCTTCATTCAAAGACCGATAAAAGCATCAGTTCAAGATTATCACTTAATAGCACTTTATTTAGTCATATAAGGAATAAAAAACAACTTGTAAAGCATTCTAGTTAGCTCAGCAATGATTTTTGCCCTGTGACTAAGCAGGTTTGGGTCTCTTTATTCAATTTCTTCCTTAAAAATTAACACAGCAGAACAAAGTTTAGTGATCTTAATGTATGAAGTATATCCAGAAAATGGAATTTTTGGGTAAAAATTTAAAAGCCTTAAAGCTCAAATGACAAATATTATATTATTTGAGATACTATTTTCTTATGTATGTTGAAATGACCAAAGCAATCTCATCACTGATACCAAAACTGCATCACATTTTTTACAGCAGAAAGACTGCCAGATTTTAACAAAAAAAAAAAAAGGCAGCAAGTTGCATTTTTGTTGCTGTTGATTTCAATTAAGTTAAAAAGTAGTTCTTAACACCCACTGAAATTAGTCCTGTCAGCTCTGTTTCGAAAAACATCAAAACCTAGTCCCTGAAGAAATAAAGGCATTAACTGCCAGCAGCCTCACTAGCTAGATTCCTTCTGTCCTCTAGACAGAGGACTTTATTCTAAGAGAATCCAGAAATTGAAGCTTTGACATTATTATTTGTCATTATTTGATAAATCTTCCTCCAACCTTCTAAAATGTCAAAACAATTCAGAAAGCTGGCATGCACAAACCAAGAATTTCATTCATATCCAATAACTTCACTCCCATCCAACCGCATTTGTTTAAAATAGTACGTTTCCCATTTGAGTCTCAGAAGTCTGACATTTAACTACTAAAAGGGATTTCTCTCATCAAAATGATCCAGTTACGTATTCTGGCATATCTAAATCCAATAAAAGAGGGCAGTGTGACAAGTTCAGATACAAACACTACTATGGCTCCCTAATGAAACAAGTGATGATTTTCCTACCACTGCAATTAGTAAGAGTCAAGTAACACTGTACAAAGCAAACCCTAAAATTTCCATGTCGGAACAAGCAGAGGCACAACTGCAGAGAAGACCCTATCAACAGTCCATTCTTTTCCTTTTAAAGACTTAATACACCCCATTGTTAACTACCATGATATATAACACTCATACTTAATACAACACTACAAACCTTTAAGGTGAAAAAATCTTCCTGCACAAAAGATGAGCCTAACAAGAGCAACAGGATGGGTAGGTTAAACCCTGTCCTGGCTGTGGATCTGCTGCACTGAATGCAGGACATTTTATTTGATAGTTTATGCTCACTCACAAATTTCTGTACATGTCTTCAGAGATGAAATCTGATTAAGGACACTGATAAAGCACTGAGAATCAAATGAAAACATCAAAGAGCTCTGAAGTGGGAAAAGGCCAAAAAGCAAGTTCTTTATCGCACATTACCTCAGTTAATCTTCCTTGGTTTTAAAGTTTCCAAAAATCAGGACATGGGAATTCTGCTAATCCAAGCAGAGTTACTAAACAATTAAGGTGACCAATAGAACAAATACTCTGTGAAGGTCTGAGCTCAACAGTCAAAGTTGGAAAAAAATGCTTGCTAGTGACCAGCCTACCATCAGTTGGTCAGTATCAAGGCCAAATTAATTCCACAGACCCACTCTAAGCCTGCCTTAATTAATAACCATACCAACAATGAACTTGGTCTGAGTCATTTATATTTTTTTATATCTGAAGAAAAAAAAAGTAGACACATCTGAAATGCTTCCTAAAGCATGGGAGAGTAGTCACGCCATTGATCAGGCACATAAAATCTGAGTCCAATACAAAGCTTCAATGTGGAAAACCTTTTACACACACTGCATTCTGGTGAAAGCTGGGCACACTCAGCCAAATTATTGCAACTGATTTTGACTATTATAACACTGTTAATGCAGAATGAGAAATGGCACACTAGTACTAAAAGGAAAATAAAACCCCACAGTCTTTGATCAGCTCCAAGAATAAGCTTTATAGACCCCAAAAAAGTAGTCTCTAGACAAAAGGCTTGGCAAGGGAAAGCCCATGCCGCCTCTCCTGGAATTCTACTACTGCAAAGAATAATTATAAATAAGGAAAATAGAAATAAGAAAGATTACCTTTGACCAATAGTTGTTACCATCTGAAGGATGTTCAGTGGCCTATGTGATCCAGTTCTCAGTGTACTAGTGTCCATATCACAAAACCCAACACCACAAATGGTACTAACTGGCAACCTTGTTGGCAGTCTCACCAGAGAGGCCAAGAATTGAATGAGCATGGAGACTGAATCCCCTCTCATCCCTAGAAGTGGTCCCTTCAGGTCAGGGTTGAGGCACATTGGTGGGGCAGTCTGGGGGAAGCTTGCACTCCCGCTGCCTGTGCTGTACCTGTTCTGTGGATAAAAAGAGGGCTTCAGTCTCCACAGCTGTCAATCCAGGTCCTTTCACACACAGGTGAACTAAATTCACACAAGAGTTTGGTTTCCTCTTTGCTCTTTTTAAAGAGGGATTACCTTATCCCAAGTGCAATCCTTACAAAACAGCTAGACAGTTCATAGAAAGGAAAAGTCAAACATCACGTCTTATTCATTGATAAAACCAGAACACAGCAACATTTGGCAGCTTCCCCCACATACCTTCTGTGTTGTCGTGTTTGTTGTCTGTGTGGAGGGCTTAGTGAAGGTTATTTTCACAGGCGACATGTGTGGTGGTAAGGAGTTGGCAATGCTCTGCATTATATTACTCATCTTGGGGCTGCCACTTACAGGCACTGTGATAGTTTTAGTGACAGGAGTCACTGCCTTCGGGACTTCTTTCAGGAGAACAGGGGAAGAACTAGAAGAATTTGTTCGCCGTCTTTTGCGGGGCTTTTCATCATCATCTGAGCAGCTGACACCTGGAAAAGAAGTACTTTTTCTAAATTATATTTTCCCCAACTGCAGCTCTCAGCGATTTCTAAAACACTACAACCTTGCTGAGTCTTATAACCACTTTCAAATAAAAGAAAAAAACGCAGAGGATAAATTACATCTTATGGTCACAACTAACCTGTATCACACCAGATGGTTTTAGTCCTCAATATAGACCACACAGTGCCATAAAGCGAAGAAACAAAACTCAACCCCCTCCAAGCTACTTAATTACTGGGTTACTTTATTCCATTTAAGATATTAAAAGAACCTAAGAGCCAGTGCAGGGTTTTCATAATGTCTCCAGAAGTTTTGACTAATGAGACTATGCACACAATGGGGCTGGGATAATGTCATGCACATGTCAGTTTAAAACTTTACACTACAATGTTGTTGCTGTTGCTGTTTTTTTCTACAGCAACTGCACTACTGAAGTCCATCCTCCTGTAGTCTTCTCCGATTTCAACCTCTGTACCTACTTCCATGCCATACTTACCATTACAGTATTCTTCTCCTTTACACCTCAACACAACATCTTGAGATGTAACTCTGAAGTCACTATGTAGGTTACTCTGATGTAACTATGAAGGTCAAACCTCACTTTATCAGCTTCTGCCATGTTTGATGCATTTTGTGCAGAAGATATAAAATGGCACCTAACACACACTTATGAAAAACAGAAGTCCGGCCTCAAAGGAGTTCACTCTTCCTCATGATCATCTCCTGCCCACATATGAAAAAAATCTGCTGCAATGTTCAGCTGAGCAAGAGATAACAGCATGATCAATAGATCTTAAATCCATATGGAACTTTCCAAAGTAGGTAATAAGCTCATAAATTGGTATACATTACTGAACGACACAGCTTAATAACCCTGAAAATCTCTTACAGCTACTGGGCAGAATTTGCATTTACCAAATTAGCCTGTGTTAGACAATTTTAAAAAAGAGATCAACCGAAAAGACGCAATCAATCTCCCCTGCGCAGAACAAGACTGCAGATCTTGTTCTGTACGCCTGGGGCTTAACGACAAAAAATGCTGTCACGGCAAAAAGCAGTCTCGCTGGTAACCCAAGCAAACTTGGTTGGCAGTCATTCTCTAATTAGGGTCAAGACGTAATTACCGTCAATCTCTAATTAAAATAACTAAATATTCTGGCATTCAAAAAGTGAAGACACAGGAATTAACATGGACAAGAAAGTGCCCAGTAGTACAGCAAGTAATTTCAGAAAAATGGGATTCTCTTGGTATGAGGACCAGCTCTTTTGCAGGTACACTTCAGAAGGCTGACAGATGTATCCACACAAAGATGGGAAACTGAACTAGAGAAGCAGAGGCTCCATTTTAAGTTTACTTTGAATTAAAAAAATAAAATAAAATAGTTTTAACTAGCTGTGGCAGCACAGATGAAGTGTGGATCTGCAAGTCCAGATTCCAAGGCTCTAATCAACAATTTACTTTAAAGCCCTGAACAAGCGTAGCAGTGATCACCATCTACAGAGCAGAGATCTGGTTACATGACTCTAAGTTATATTATTATTAACATGCTTTTAAGTATTACTGTGAGTCCACTGCACAAACTAGTAACTTGTAAGGTCACCAATCACATTGAAAATGTGCAGGAATATCAGAACCACAGACTCTATTTCAATCAAAACTCCGCATGCAGCTAGAATATCAGGACACAGTTGTTATTTTGGTGGGTCGCGAAGAAATACTGACCAGAAAGGTATTTATTTGTGGTCTTCATCCACAAAAAACCCCAAAAAACACAAAACAAACCACAACAAAGTAGTAAAAAAGTAAGATTAAACTAGCAGAACAATATTTTACGTTAAGTACAGCTCATTTCATCTCCTGTTTTCACTGCTGAGGTTCTGCAAGAACGCTATTCCTGTAATTTTATGTTAGAAATTGCATTTGCGCAAAGTTTTCCAGGAGCATTTAGCTCAACGGTAACACAGCTCAACTGTAATTCACACTTGACATGCAAGGAAGCAGAGGCACGGAGAGGTTAATGGCTCAATCAGACTGTGACGGGGATGAGGTCACACAACAGAGCAGCGGCAAAGTCACGACTATAACTCAGGCCTCCTGAGCCTGCTCTTAAGCAGTGTTGTCAAAACTAACATGAGTGATATAATATATTCCGAAAGACACGATACCCTAATAAAAAACAAACGACTAAAAACCCCAAAACCAAACCAACAACAAAAAAACAGAAAGAGGAAAAAAAAGAAAATTAAGCATGCAAAGTGGGGAAAAAATGAATTCTAGGGACAGATGGAATAAAAACGAGAACCTTTTCATCCCTCTGTCAGGTGTCCAGACTGGTTTTATACTCATTATCATGTAATAATTCAACAGAGGACTAAATTAAATTTTTAAGATGTTAAGAACATTTTTTTTCCCGAATCTTTAAACTAAAGCTGAGTGATTAGTGCATTACATCAGAAAAATGAAAAATCTTAATATAATGGGTTCTCTGGGTTGATACAACCACTACACTTGGTGGTTTGCAGGTAACATTATATTTATGTACAATGTGACATTTCTGATTAGCTAGAAGTTTATATAAAACATGCACATATAGCATAAAGATTAAAAAATTTTTTAGAATATTAAACATTTTAAGAACAAGCATCAAAATGGCACTCATCAACTTCACCATTAATCTTTATTTGTCACTTGCATTTTGACAGACACCAAATAAGGACAGAAGTAAGTATTTTTAATTATCATTTAAATAAAACTACCTCTGATGAGCTCGTCATATGAATGAGGACGTATTCTGCTTTCAGAACTAGCTGATTTATTAGCCAAAGAAAGAAGAAGGATGGAGGGAGACAAGGAAAAAAAAATAAGACTGTTTCCAGACGTTATGCCCTGGATTTCCAAATTTAAATACATGAAGATGGGTGTCTGGTGAGATTTTGTATTGAGCTTTAACAGTTGCCCAGGAATGCAAGCCTCACTAAGATTCACTTCCAAATAAATCACAAAATGGCCAGATATAGTTAATGTAAGCATAAAAATGCTTGCCAAACTACTGTATGCTAAGAAAGGTCTAAGCCAACTGTGAAAGTGGAAAGGAGAGACTTTTTCTTACTCAAGTGACTCCTACAGATTATTTGAGCAGAAAAAAAAGCAAAGTCCTCTGCAGAAGCAACCTGCAGAGGCACCCTAAATACAATCTCTGAACAAGCTGGATTAGAAATCCCCTGATATACAGCAATTCCTATATTTTGTTTTCAAAAAACTTTTCACTCCTCTTGTCCTTGCCATTACTGCTCCCTGCAGCATTTACAGTGAGTGGATTTATCCTGAGCACAATTTTTCTGAAAAAGGGAAGCAGTAAATTCATTCTTTAGACTAAACGAAGGCATAAAGGCATTAAACGACTTGTCCAAGGTCAGAGTGTTTATCTCAGTCCATGCTTCAGCCACAAGACTGTCCCTTTCTTTCCCTTTTGTTAATCAGTTGCTAGTATCACTTACTTTTGACGTAAACAGTACTTCCACTTGGCAAGACGACTACATTGGAGGCTGGACTGGCAGGTCTGGGGGACTTCACTGTTGCTACACTGCCACTTGGAACAGGGGTAGATGTTGGGGTTGAAGTGGTACTTGTGTAGGAATAGCAAACCACCACTGAAGAGGAGAAAAGACACCTTCCATATAACTGAAGTGCAGAATCCCATTATTCTATCACTATTTTAATAACCAAAATGGAAGCCAAAGACTTATCGGGCCATTATCCACATCTTTGCCTCTGCAATCCTGTTACTGCTGAATACTCCCCAGTTTGACCTACGCATGGCCATGGAATTAACAACCTTCAAAGACAACATAGAAATCTAACCTCCCCTCCTCCCATCCCAGAAAAAGCTGTGCTGCCAATTGGAGAATTTTTATTTGCATTAATCTGATGTTTTACTTTATAATTTGTTATATGTCATGTTAGCGTTAATTCAGTATTTTGATCTTTTTGCTTTTCTGTAAATGACCATATCTAGACTGGTAACTGATAGAAAGTAGCTAGTGCCTCACCTCAACAGTACATCAGTCGAAGAAAGCAAAACATTCCTTCAGTAAAGAACAAAATATTCCTTCAGTAATGAACAACTGATTTTTTTAAACCATTGCTTGTAACTAATAGTACAATGATCTAGTATTTCTCACAAAACCAGAATAAAACAGTCTATATCAAGAAGCGTTACACATTCTCTAGTTGCATGAAGCATAATTTGAGCACATTCAGCCAAGTTAGAGGGAATGTGTACTTCCATTACTTAAAAGGCATAGGGAAAGCAGAAAGCAATTTTTTAACTCATAACTTGGTACATTTAATCTGAAGTAAAAAAACAAAAAACAAAAAAACACACCACCAAAAAAAACCCCATAATCACAAAATCTACTTGCATTCTTAAAATAAAGTGTTCTGAAACACCTTTTGCCACTTACAGAACTTCACAAAATCTTAAGCCATTGGTCCAAGTTTTTATAGATTACAGAGCTTAACAAATTAACCAGTGAATTTCCCCCTCATTTCTTGGCAATTTGTTTTGATATTGGTTTGGGGTTTGTTTTTTTTATATCAGTTGCTCAGTTGTTAGTGTGCCCACCAACACAAATCTGTAAGATTTATGCTGCAGATGCTGCAAAGGCATCTCTAAAAAGAAAACAAAATTTTTCATATTTCTATGAATGCAGTGCAAGAAGAATGATTCAGATTTTTTAAAAATATCTAACACTTAAAATCAAAGACAACAATTTAGATTGTAACATTATTTTTATATTCTCATATACTGCAGTAGAATCACAGCTGTGTCTCACCTTCCTTGTTTCCAGTTTCTGCAGGGACTGGAAGAGATGCGTTGTGCTGAACAGCTGCATTGGCAACAGCATTAGCAGTAACAGTAAAAGCTGTTTGTGGAACAAGCCGTGGCATCAGTGGCACCAGTCGACGACCTT
>NW_010179881.1:3558-7377 GCF_000695765.1 Mesitornis unicolor | reverse complement strand
CGGAAGAGCTATTCGGTCCAGACATACTAAACAGAAATGCACATTCTGTAGGTATATTCTGCTCAGTTTCCAAAACACTCAGCACTCTTATTTAAGTGCCCTTTTTCAGCAGCAAAAGTTTAAAACGCAGTTTCTAAACACATAGTAGAGCAATAATCTTCAACTTTCTTCATTTCATGAAAGCCCCTACATCTTTCCCACTAGATACAAAAATCCTTACATAGAAAATTTTCAAGTTGCCTCTTTTACTGCTTTGTTTTACAGAGCCCTTAAAGGGCCAGATGTCCGTGGATGTCATGTTCAAAACCGCCATACTAGATTAGCTACTACTCAGGTAGAGTTGGTACACACTCAGCTTCTGGATGACAAAAAATATTTAGACATCCAATAGATTCCATAACACTACTGAAATCTATTATGCTACAGGGAAACCCTTGGCTTCTAATGCAAATCTAGCTTCACCTGAACAGAAAAGTTTCTCAGACTTATTAAAGTAGTCCCAAAGTAACAGAACATTAAATTATTTAGATACACCCTGTGCCTCTTCCTCAACAGCCTGCTGCTCTCATTTTCTCTTAACCTCAGTACTTACACACAAACTAGAATGGTTCAGAAAAATGCTGTTCTTATCTAGATGGAGAAGTGTTTCTGCTTATGACTGGTTTACATGAGTCATTTGTCAAAACAGCAAAACCAAAATGGCAAATTATTTTTCAATGCTGTTATGTTCTTAAGCAAATCAACCCATTTAATGTATTAATATATTCTGAAAAACAACTTCTCACATGAACTATTGCAAGCAAGTTGCAGCAAAATTAGTTTGTAAAATGCAAAGGATCTGCTCCATCGTTAAATCCTGACACGCTTCAGCGTTCTCCATACATATTCATATAGTATAAGCAGAGCTACATCAGCTGAGGTAAAAATACGTTTTTAAAATCAAAAATAAGACTACAAATGTGGCATATAGCAAAGCTAGCAACGCTGGCTTTCCTAATGAGTTAAAGAATTATTTAAGTCAATTACTATGTTACCAACCATCACTTACAAATAATTACCACAGGAAAAATAAAGAGATGCAGCACTTCACAATTGCACCTTGTCTGGGTTATAGTATTTCATCCGTCTGAAGTTCAACACCTCAGGACAAACTTTATGCTTGTTCTGTAAAATGCTAAAGACAGAACTACTACTTAAAAAGGAAACTTTATTCAAGAAAAGAATCCTGATTTGACAGTTAAATGCTTATTTTCCATTATTTTTTCCCCTTTAAAGAAGCGTAAGGAACTTAGAGGTTTTTGTTTGGTAAACAGCTCATTTCTAACTCTTTAAACTTGAAAAGTTAACGCTAACATGTCAAATGTTCTTCTGCAGCACTAAAATAGTATACCAATTTTTGGCAAGTCTCAGATCAAACAATTGCTGACTTCATTTCTTTTTCTCCCCATAACACCTAAACTACAGGAGTCAATCTTAAAGATCAATGGTTGTAACACAGAAAAGAAAAAAAGAAGAATACTTACAATCTGGCTTTAATAGTAAGACTATTAAGTAACTATCAAAGATATGTAAGCACTTGCCCTCTTGCTTCTCTCCACCTCTCCAAATCATGTGGAGCTTACGAAAGCAAACACAAGGAGTAACAAGCTCAGTTGATGTCAGCACAGCGGCTGCACCACACAGAGAGCAGTGGACACTGGTGTCATCAGCTTGCTGCAGTTAATTCACTCTGACCATTTTTCCCCCTCTGTGCTGATACACTGTTTTTCACTAATCTCTGCCAGCTCCCTTCCTCTTTTTGTCTTTCTACATAGTTAAACCCCTTTTAATATAACCTTTCGTAAATGGATTTAAATAAAACTAACAAAATCCTGCTACTGGATTTCTCTATTTTCTCCACTGTTTCTTCTGGTCTCTCTTACAGAAAGCTCTTCATGGCAATGCCCATTTCTTATATTGTACTTCTACAGTGAATGGGATGCTGTCAGATCCAAAATGCAATGACACTAAATAACTGTTTCTAGCTCTTCAATGTAAATCTCACACAGTCATTCCTTCACCCATACACTGTTTTAACTACTGTTCTTTAAGCCACCATCAATCTTCAAAGTTCTATCATCCAGTTAAGGCATAATGGATTTTCCAAAGGGTACTCTTGGAAATCGCATAGAAAATGACCTGTAACTTACTTGTGTGCAATAGTCGTTAGTCGTTCATCATTTACTGCTCTCCGAACTTCAGCACGATGTCGCTCCGTTGAAATACTATTAAAAAAACCAGCAATATATTTTAGTCAGAGGAAGACATGAACATTTATCTAAGACTTCTAGCTAAAATTAAACTTATGAATAATCTACTCAAGAGACGAAAGGGAACAGGCATTTACGTTTAAGAGATTGTCACTTAACTTTTGCTATGACAGTGAAAAAGAATCAATGTATTATTGTTCAAAAATATTACTGAAAAATGAAAAGAACATTACTGTCCACAGGGTACCCCTGCAAAACAGTTCAAAACCAAACTTCTAATGAGCGCAATAAATCTAAAGCATATGGTAGAAAAATTTGCACAGAACATGCAGCATTCTTTCCTGAGGTAACATGGGCCCAAAGACCTTGAAGCCCTACCTTGATGAAACTCCAAGCTAGTGCCCACTCATGAGCTAGCTGTAATCCTTTTAACACTCAGTATCTCACAAAACACTAACAAACCAGTAAAGCTTCAACCACAAGAACACAGTTGTTTTCCTTATCAAAAACTCAAAGCGGAATAGGAATTAAACCTCCACCAGATGGAGAATTACTTCCCTAAATTAAAATATGCTTTGTGATACTAGTGATAGAAAAAGCACGCAACATCTTAAAAGAAAACAGGTTCTTATTTAAAAAAGGTCAGGGTTACCTAAGCACTTTAGAGAGTTCTCCAAGAAGATCCTTCTTCTCTTTCGTAAGGTCTCCCTGTGCACGTAAGGCACTGATGACACCTGCGTATGCCTCCAGTTCTGAAGAGTTAGAGCAAACAGTATTTCTATTTAATGCTCACAGCAAAAGGGAAAAAAAAAAGTTATTTTCAGTATTACTGACAGTATTCTATTAATTTTCTAAATCGTTAAAAGGAACATGTCTTTCAATTATTTAATGCTTTTCAAAAGAGATTGATGGTTTAGAACTCTCTCAGTCAATTTCTCTGCAGCGCACAGCTTTTCTATGAAACAGTTGTATCATCACAGAGGATTATCTCATTTATAAACCCAACCCAGTATTTCAAGCTGTCTCTGAGCTGCCAGTTCAACCAGAAAGCCTGAAGAAACAGTCCCCATATCTGGAGAGAAGCCTGGAACTCTCTAGAAGCTGGAGAAGGGAAAAAAAAATAATCCTTAAAACACCATTATTAAAAGTCCCATGGAAAAGCTTGGCCTGAGAATGAAATACACTGTCAAAGGACCAACTGATTTTTCCTGAACGCCTTTCCTTAATTAGCATGGAGAACATCAGCTTTAGTTTGTTAAATACGATCATCATAATCTTTTATGCCCATTTACTTGATACGTACAACTGCTTGAATCCAAAAAGAATGCAACACAATTAAACCTGCTCAGCACAAAAGAAACAATCCAGCTATTCTTAAATGCAGAGCTATCACAAAGATTAACTCAAAAACTACAACTGATTTAACGTAAACTTTTAATTCCAGGTGACCTAAGTAAACGTCATGCCATCAGTGTTTTATAAAATAAAATAATTAAAGGCCACTGAAACTTCTGAATGTTGTCCTACTAAGCATGGTGAAAACACAGTTAATGTAAATCATAGAAAGATT
>NW_010179881.1:0-3527 GCF_000695765.1 Mesitornis unicolor | reverse complement strand
GAAGAGACCTTAAAGATCATCCAGTCCAACCCCCCTGCCAGGGCAGGGACACAATAGTCTGTAATTTGCCAATGAATGACTTGCTATTCTAAGGTTTGCACAGTTTAAGGAAACGTTACTCAAACTCCTGCTTTAAACCAGAAATACAAATTATTTCGATATTTACATGGTTGCCTTTCAGCAGCCAACCAAATCAAGCCCACAAAAGGTCCCAGTTAACCAAAAACAAGAATAAAAGAGGCAGGCCAAAACCCAACACCTCTGAAGGTGGCTGCAAAGTAAGGCTGATGCTATTCTGAAAAGCTTTCAAATTAGGATTCCAAATAACTGATTTACCAATCAAATCAAGGAATTGTGCTGAAAAGAAGCCCTGCTCTCCTGTCCCGATTAAGCAGACAAAACACAAAGTAGAGTAGGTATGGTTAACTATGCAGCCTGCACAGGGATGCTGAGTGACCTACAGAAGCATTTACAGCTTCAGTAATAAACATTTGCTAATTAATGCAATAGTTATTACTAATATCAACATTTATTTAGACAACTATGTTACAATATTTAAGATACTAATTATTTTCCTCTGTTAACAACATAGAATAATTCCCAGATACAACCATATAATTATTTAGCAAGGATTTTTTTTTTCCTTCTGCATTTTTAATAGAGATCCTCTACAGCAAGAGATCTAAAAATGCCTGTTCTGGCTTTTTAACAGCCAGTAAGGATTACGAAACAGTTATAACTACCTTCTTCACCCTTAATATCTAAGTAGCAATCACTAACTGGTGCGCTCTCTTTCCAATGCAAAACACATCAAACAGCCAAAACACATTTCACAAATAAATAGCATTATTTAAAGTGTAAGGTGCTACCACCACCCCCCTTGTTCAGTTATAAGCCACGAACGCTGCAGAACAACACTAGGTACTGCACACCTTGGGATGCATTTCAGCCTCACCTATACATTACGGATTACCCTGCTACTGCTGAATGGTCAACCAAATAAGATGTTGGGCTGAGAGCTAGAAAAGCAGGACACTATAAAGCAGATTGATGTTCCTGGATATGACTTAGACAGCTATCCGCTCCCACTGCCTGTGCTCTTCCTTGTGCCGTGCCTATTCAAACTGAGAGCTTCCCTACCCTGGAAGAGACACGGCTACACAGGCTCTGATCCTCTGTTAGGCTGGCAGGGCCCTCTTGTGGGGAGACAGCTCATGCCAGCAAAAAAAGATTTATTTATTCCCCCCCCCCCCCCCGTCAGCCTAGGTTATGTCATTGAAGGAGGTGTAGCTGCAGTTCTGTTTGGCTCAGCTGCAGCAGCAGGGTTCTGCCAGCACACCGCCATCAGCTGGGCTGCAAGTTTTTTTTTTTCCACGCTTCTAGCCAGCAGAGCTACGTTAACAAAATTTAGTAGCATGGATCTGGTCCAAATCTTTCAGCATCCTGCACTTTCTCCCAGTTTTCATACTTCTTGAGCCTCGCTTAAGACCTAGGGCTGTCACTTAATGGATGCAAAGCTTAGTCGCAATGTCGTGTGTCTGCATCAATGTCTGTCTCAACAGAACACGAACCCCAGACTCCCAAGAAATGAAATAAAAAAGGGCAAAGCGAAGGTAAATGAATTCTCAACTCTCAGAAAATAAAGTAGATGGCTTCATAATGAACCTTGGCACAGTTAAGAAGTACAGCACATAATCTTTTAACATTCAAGTAAAATTAGAACACAAAAAGCTGTGATTTGACTATCAGAGGAAGTTAGAGGGAGTCTCAACTTTCTTCCTGACATCATCTCTTAGATTATGCTCCTCAGACAAAAGTCTGAAAAGAAATCTAAGCAGGTTTTTTTTCCCTTCTAATACTACACAACATTTAATTGGCAAAAAATGCTTAACTAAAAAAGAAATTCAGCTCTAAGATCTCAGAAACGACTGCGCAAGATCAGACTGGTGGTCCAACAAAGGATTCTCTCTCCTGTGGAAGCCAGAAGTGGATGTGAGCAAATATTTTTATTACCTTCCAAAATACAAAACCAAGTCTCTTTCTACAGATGTATTTACAAGAACAGAGCACAAAAAAAATCTCACAATATATATTTACTGGGCAGGGGTCCCAGATACTGAAATACATTTGAAACAACGCAAAAAATCTCCTGTTACGTAAGTTAAGAGAACACTGTTTTCACACTTCCCTGATAATTTGTGTAACTGCAAATCACAAACCGTCACAATTTTCCCCCCTGTTTCAAGTCTTTACAATAACACCTTTACTACTTGAACTCAGTCCCACTGTGTCAATTACATTACGGTTCTGTGACTTTTTTGGTACAAAAAGGTGTCTAATATAGAACTGAAAAACAAATGAAAACTTTCCTCTCACAGAGTCATAAAAAGAACAGCAATGCAATCCTGCAACATCAAGGCACAGATGGACCAAGACCATCCAAGAGAGATTCCACCAATCCAGAAAAATTCTGCTCTATTCATTTTGTTCAGGCAGAGACCATCTTCCAAACATCATTTTAAGCCAGGGCTGTCAAAGCAATGACACATTCAAAATGCAGGAAATGACTTGTAGGTTGCCTGTAGACACATTAACGTATTTAATGGAAGCAGCAGGCAAGTAAATCTTAAAAGGGCAAACATACAGACCCAAAAATTGTATCTTACTGTACCCAGTTTGCGAAGGATCCTCTTGCATTCATCTCTGCTGAGATCCAGAAGAGTTGGCCACACCACAGGCATCTTTCCCTTGTGTCTGCGCTTCCACAGAGCTCAGCCTCGCTGAAAAAGGGAATATAAATGCAGTAAGTGCAAGTCTACCATTTATTGATCTTCCAAAGCCGATTAATGTAAACTCTCCTCGGCCTGCTCACAACTCCACCAACACAATCGCTCCCATCCCCACTCCAGCCTTTGTAATGGCATGCTTTGCCATGCAGGAATCCAGCCGTTTCACAAGGGCATGGACTTCCTCTACTCTTGCTCGGATCCATCACCCAAGCCTTGCTACCGAGTTGCCTATCTCCTTCTCAAGCCTTTTTTTCATGCTGAAACGCTCTCCGAATTCATGTTCAAGTCTCCTCCCTCTCTTTATGCACAGAGCACCTATTATAAGAACTCTTTCAGCTAACCGCACGCTCCCCCTTCCCCCCAGGGAATGCATTTAGCGCTAACCTATTACATGACAGAATAGCAAAAAAAAAAAAATCTTGAAAATTTGCTTTCCACGTACCAACACCACCCTCTTCCCCCCCAAAAAAAACAAACAAACAAAAAAACCAACAAAAAAACCCAGCAAACACGGGAACATCCCCTCGCCCGATCGTAACGCGGCGAGATTCCGGGGGTGGTGGGGAAGGAGGGCGCATCTCTCCGTTGCAACACGGATAATAAAGGAAAAAGAAGAGCCGGAGGCGAACGGAGAGAGCCGGCTTGTGCCAGCCCGCGGCCGCGCTGCGCTCCCCGGGCAGCGAACGGCACAGCGGGGGGAGGTGGGGGTGGGCACCGGGAACAAAAGCCCCGAAGCCG
>NW_010179880.1:0-681 GCF_000695765.1 Mesitornis unicolor | reverse complement strand
GTTGGTGTCTACTACAGGCCGCCTGATCAAGAGGAGCTTACCGATGAAGCCTTCTTACTCCAGCTCCAGGAGGCATCGGGCTCACAGACTCCCATCCTGCTGAGGGATTTCATCCACCCCTGACATCTGTTGGAAAAGTAGCACAGCAAGCTGTAGGCAATCCAAGAGACTCCTGGAGTGCCTTGCTGACAACTTCCTAAGACAGGAAATAGACAGCCCTAGTAGTGGACCTGATGGTCACCTATGTGAGTGAGCTAATCAGGGATGTCATGATAGGAGGTAGCCTGGGCTGTAGCGATCATGTGCTGGTGCAGTTCACTGTCCTAAGGCGTATGAGTCATACGAGAAGCACAGTCAGGACCCTGAATTTCAGGAAAGCCAACTTATAGCTCTTCAAGGAGTTAGTCAATAGGACCCCCTGGGAAACAACCTAAAAGGACAAAGGAGCAGGACAGAGCTGGCAGATCTTTAAGGAGCCTTTCCACAGAGCACAAGAGTTCTTGATCCCCGGGTACAAGAAATCAGGCAAGGAAGGGAAAAGACCAGCATGGATGAATCAAGACCTGCTGGTCAAACTGAAAGCAAAATGGAACTACGCAGGCAGTGGAAGCAGGGAAAAGTATCCTGGGAAGAATACAAGGATGTTGCCTGGATGTGTAGGGATGAGGTCAGGAAGGCCAA
>NW_010179879.1:1067-1427 GCF_000695765.1 Mesitornis unicolor | reverse complement strand
GTGCTGTCTCCAGACATACCAAGGATAAGAGTGTCATTAGGGGCAGTCAGGATGGTTTCACCAAGGGGAAGTCATGTTTGACCAATCTGGTAGCCTTTTATAAGGACATAACCAGGTTGATAGATGCTGGTAGGGCAGTGGATGTGGTCTACTGTCACGGTCAGGACGGACAAAGCAACAAGACAACAAGTGTTGGGGTAGCACAAAAAGCCTTTATTCTTTTTCTTCTTCGTCTATTTATACTCTCTTTCCTCAGATGTGTCTTCTCCTCATTGGTTCAAAGTTATTATGTTTCTTTTTTATTGGATAATATTTTCACAGTTCATCACAACTCAGCACTTCCGCCAAAGGAACACGTAC
>NW_010179879.1:0-623 GCF_000695765.1 Mesitornis unicolor | reverse complement strand
TCTATAGCAGCTCTATTTTGCAATGTAGCATATCTAACTGAATCTACATCTAATAACAGTCCACTTAAAGCCATTGAGGTCACATTGCTCTGTTTTGCTAACCAACACCCCAGTTTGTTGAGGGTGGTTAGCACCTGAGTGACTGCCACCCCGGGAGCAAAGATAAATGTGGCTATGGTTTCACCTGGACCCCAAAAGTTCAGATTATCCTTATAATCACTTTTATATGCATAAACAGTTCACCTATTGCGTGATCGACTGCGAAAGGCGTTGTGGATCACGGTGTCATTGGGCATCAGCAATGTTAAGCGGCCCAAACTTCAGAGTCCTCCTTTGAGATGTGAAGGGATACCAGGCCATGCTCTATCTCCGCAAATCAAAAACACTCCAGGAGGCAGGCTAATTGGACGGTTGCTAGATCGTGAAGCGTTCTTTGATGTATGATTACACCAAAAACTATCATTTCTATACACAATCAAACTAGAATTTACCCATTGTCTCATTGTCTGATTTTTCCCTGAATAATTAAAATATACACAATAATACATTTTTCCAGATCCCAACAACTCCAGCCAGCCGTCCCAACTATCAGTCACTCTTGAACCATTGGCTATGGCCTGCTG
>NW_010179878.1:27222-32582 GCF_000695765.1 Mesitornis unicolor | reverse complement strand
GGGCCGCCGCCCCCCGTGCTGCCTGCGAGCAGGGGCCGGAGCCCTGCCCCTCCGCAGCCGTGCTTGACATACCTCCCGAGTAATTGGCGTATGGGCTTGTTTTTAATCGAGGTTATTAATTTAATGGAGGACTGCTCGTGTAGCTTGTTTAGTTCTGGGTTATTTTTTTCCACAGACAGGCCCTGTAAGTGTAATCTTTGGTTTGTATTGGTGTGTGCTGGTGTGACCACGGCGGTTTTGTGTTTGTTTGGGTGTTTCCCGCCCCTCCTACAGCTGTAGGCCTGCGCAGGCAAGGGTGGCTATCGATGGCTCTGCCTGTCCCTGCCCTTCTTCTGGTGCTGTGCTGCTGCGGAGGTGGTCACATGCTGGACATGGATCAGGGACCCAAAAGGCTGAAGCCTTAACCTGTGCTTGTGGTAATAGCTGTGCCTAATAGAAGGCCCATTTTTAAGGCAACTTTAGCAAAACACACAGCTGTTAAGAGCCAATCTTAATTAAATGAAGCCTTTGTTCTAATTAGGACACTTGCTAGATTTTTTTTAATGTCTGACTGCATAGCATCATAATCTTTCTTGCTTTTATTCCTCTCCTCCCCTTGTTGCCTGCAACAGTATCCACTCAAGGAGGTTATGTCACCCAGTGCTTCCTAGTGCTGTATCTCAGGATGCAAAGATGCATTGTAGCTGATTTTGCAGTAAGGAACGTGGTCAAACACGTTCTGATAAAGCTCTGTTTCTGAAGGGCTATGATGATCTGTCATGGTACTGCAGAAGTGATGAGCTCACCTGTTCCTATGAGACCATGGATATTATCCTAAGGAAGATCATGGTCTTTGTGCAAGGTATAAGCTGCTAACTCTGCTATTAATTCTGTATGGGGGAGGAAAGGGGCAAGATGCCCTGGCTGCTGGAGTGCTGGTCCTGCACACTTGCTTTCAGAGCTTAAAATTGTACCTGGTTCCTGAAAATGGGGAATGAGGGACAGAGGGCATCTTTGTACTCTTGCTTCTGGATTTTACATCAGTGACATGAGAGGAGTGCTGTTTGTAAACCTTTAGACCTGCAGTAAAAGGTCATCTTACCAGGCAGGGACTTCAGCAAAGGCTGTTTACAGTCAAAGACTAGGCTAATTAAAAGGTGTCAAACAGGCAAGGGAGGCCTGTTCACACTCTTCTTATGGTTGGGCAAGTGTGTTGTTCACAGTACTACAATGAAACTGATTGCTTACTGAAATAACCCTTGATGATTAGTTCCTTCGCTGTGGGCAGCTGTCTGTAGGTGAAATAAAACTGGGGAGCCAGTCTACATTGTCTTGGTTAATGTAAAGTATAAACCTAGGCCTAATCCTAAAACTCTTTATCCTTGTGCAGCTGTCTAGAAGAATGGTATGTCTTGTTTGTCTGGTGACTTATGCTGCTTTGTCATGGCAAGGAGAAGTCCTCAGCTTAAAAACAGTAATCCCAGTGAACTGTGGCATGTCTCTCTGAATAGTCTGAAGTGGGATGGGGTCTGCTTTTGTCTTGTTCTGGGCTGTAGTTGGTATCACTTCGGAGAAGAGCAGTCAAAACTTGATTGAGAATCTTGGATTTCCTTGCCTTTTGAAGCAAGGAAGTCATAGCATGGGACATAATGGGATACTAAGAGGGAAACTTAAGCACTAATTCATAGTGGCTGTGTATATTCAGCTTAAGATGTACTGAATGACAGCGTCCTAGCCTGGAAAGAGCAGAAATGTGTGGCACTGGGGCATGTTTCTTGTCCACAAGGAAACATTTTTCTCTCCACCTAGGGTTAGGTAAAGGTTTTACCTTTTACTTTAAAAAGAGAGGAGAGGGGAAAAAAAAAAAGGTACTTCTGGCAACTTAAAAAGCCAAAACATCTGAGCTGAATATGGAGTCCAAGCCCCAGTATTTGGTGCCAAAGTGACAAGTAAGGGCTGGTTGTGTTCTAGTGAAAGCAGAGAATGTCTTGCCCAGCACTTGGTAGCATCTTCCTTCTGTGAACTGCTGCTTCTTTCTCACCTGGGATGTCTGAACTACTGATGCAGGCATTTTGGTATTTTGATAGTGTAGGTGGCGGAATCACTTGAAACTGTTACTGGTACACTGCACCTTTGTTACTGCCTCTTAACTGTAGTTGGGCAGAAGCAAGAGTAACAAGGATTTTTGCAGTCTGTGTAAAGTATGAGAGATACTTTGTCACTTCTTCCTAACTTTTCACATAAATGTACTAATACTTGTGGCCTCTCTTGGGAGTGATGCTCAAATACTTGTAAGACATTTTAAAGACTAAAGTTCTTGAAGACTCAGTTTGATGCTGGGAGGTTGGATTCCTCAGGGACGCAGTTCTTACATAAAGATGTGATGTAAATTTACCTAGAACTTAAGAGCATGTCTCAAGATACTGACCCCCTTCTCCTCCCCCCTCACTAAAGGCTGATTTGTTCACAGGAAATTGCTAAAACTTTATACTTCTAGAGCTCACCTATTACTACTCTTTGCCCTTCCCTTCTGTTCCAGGGTTCCTTGGAGATAACACAGAGTTTGGAAGATGATCCTCTACTAGATGCACCACTTATTTCGTCTCATACGTTGCATTCCCAACTGAGGCCAAGATTTCATGCTATCCCAGCAGTCTTCCTTGCCAATTTTCTGTTGCTAATACATGTAAGTTTAAGAAGTGTGATTTCCTTTTGAAAACTTGCTGTCTGAATTCTTACTGTTCAAGTAGACAGAAATCTCCTGAGACTTGCATACACTGTTCTTCCAAACCAGTGAAGTCTTATTTGCCAATGAATTTTTGTAATGTATGTGCTCCGTTATACTTGCTGCATTCTCATTCTGATTGTTTGTCAATGCTAACATGCTATGATATATCTTCTTAGGAAGAAAGCCTTTTAAGCAGTAGTTCTTCTATGCTGTTGGAAATGTACTTTAAGGATAATATTACTGCTGTAGAAGTGCTTTAACTAGTTATAGAGAGGTAAGATAATTTTAATGCCATGCCTTCTGGAGACTGAATTTAATTTCATAGGGAAGACATGGTATTTCCTGTGGTAACTAAACAAGTAAAGCTGGACTTGCTCCAGGGGTTTTGCATGGTAGTGGGTAGAGAAATAAAGGAATCCAATTGTTACTTCTTACTCTGACTTCTGGGGGTTAAGGGTGAAAAACACAGGTCTTGTACCTAACAGTATGAAGGCCTTTTTGAGGCTGGTAGGCATAAGTAGAGACATTCCTGCCTAGTAGTGAGCTTATCTTTGATAAGCTGAAGAGGCTTATTGTTGCTTGTGAGTGTGTGGAAACCAAGCGTGCAGAATGAAGGGTGGAGAGCTCTGATCCTAAGATCTAACTGAAAAGGTACTTGCATAATGCCACTGAAACTGACCTGAAGATAGTATGTGTATAAAGACAGAGGGTGCATGAGACGTGTATGCATGTGGCACTAGCTATTTTAGAGCTTCATTTGATCTCAGACAAAACATGCTGTGCCCAGCGTGCTGCAAAACACACTCTGCCAGAACTTTAAAAGTACATACCAACCACTAAGGTATCTGGGCAGCTGCATAAAGCTGTTCAAACAATATGCCCTGGCCTTCTAATTTTAGAAGGAAATGTTTTGTGGGCCTCTTAGTAATACCTAGAGATATCCCTCTGTCTGTCAAGTAGACTTAGGAAAGACTTCTGTTCTGCTGAATAAACTACCAGAATTTCAAAGGGAAACTATTCCCTTCTCTCAACAGAGGAATTCTGGTGCCACCTCATTAGGATGGCACTTCAAGTCTGTGTTATGAAGGTATACACTCCTGTTGGTAGTAGAGCAGCAAATGTTTTTCCACCTAGCCTTGGGACCTCACTATCTACGACTGTAACTGATGTAGCCAAATGTCAGTCACCCAAATCCTAGGAAACTCCTGCCTTTTCTGTCCTTATCACTTCCTTTCTCTTGCAAATGGAGAGAAGACTGGGGAAGTGAAGACAGAAAACTGCTGTAGCCTCTGTCAACACATGCTTCTCCAGGTAATGTCTTGCTGCTGTTGCTGAACCTGCTGCAGTGGTCAGTTGGTTCTTGGAGCAAAGCAGAGAAGTATCCTTTTCTGTTGCTGAAATAGAACATTGTAATTGCTGATGGAAAGTTTCTGGTTTTTGCTGAAAATATGGATGGGGAAAAAAACCTGTCATGGTTTAGACAGTTGTTCTGTCACCTGATGTCTTCTCACTGGCTGGGGAGGGGAATTGAGAAAAGGAGACCTGTAAGTTGAAACAAATAGATTTAACAAAAAACAGTATTAATATAAAGTATAGAGAGATACTCAGCCAATATAGTGGGGCAGTAGGCCTCAGGAGTAGAATGGAAGGTGAGTTCCTCTTATGATGGCAGCCATCAAAGGAGGAGGGTTATCCCCAATGAAGTCCTCGATTTATAGTGAGTGTGACGTGTATGATGTAGAATATTTTCCATTGGCCAACTTGGGGCCAACTGGCCTGGGTTTCAGCTTCCCCCAGCTTCTGCACCTATTTAACTCAGGACCTTGTTTACCACATACCAGTGCTGGCCAAAAACTAAAACAAAGTGTGTTATCACTTTATTCTCACCGAAAAAAAAGTGCTGAAGTCTTTTAGAAATGCAATTTTGCTGAATAAAAATCCAATTCTAAGATTCTATCTCAGTAAACCAGGACACAACCTTATTTGATTTCCTTCCCTGCTGCTTCTGCAAGCATGCACAAACCTTGTGGAACATGGAGACACCAGATTAGTTTCTGAGGCACAGCCTGCCAGGGGGGGCAAGTATCCTGGAGAAGTTAAGCCATCATATTAGTATGTGGTAGAGTTGTAATGCACGTCTAAAGTAATTTGTATGTAGCTTGGAGTATTTTTTCTCCATTCCCCTGTGCCAACAAATAGGGTTAGGTGGCAAATAGCTGCTTTGGTGCAGCTGCCTAGTTGCATACAGTTCTGGAGTGTGTGAGTAGGAGAGGCAGGAGTCTGGTGGGGCAGGGTTTTTGAGAGGCTTTTCTTTTGCCAAGCCCTGCTTTTCTGTTGGCTTCTGGCTCCTATCAGGAGACTCTAGAGAGCAGTGTGAAGTGTACAGGCTAGAAGTAATTCCTTTTTATTAACACTGCCTTTCCTTAATCCTCTCTGTGTAGGCACATACATAAAAATGAACTTAAGTACTACTATTTATAAGAATAACTTTTTGTGTATAAAAATCCCATGTACTGGGGCAAAGAAACTGTTGTTGGACTGCCCTAAAATGTAAGCAAAACATCTTTAATAAATGCCACTATTAATGCCAGCTACCTCTGTTTCCTTTTGTATGTTCTGCTGTAGTAGATTAGCAGAGCTGCAATACTAGACA
>NW_010179878.1:7858-27191 GCF_000695765.1 Mesitornis unicolor | reverse complement strand
TGAACCTATTTAATGTAGCCATTTCTGTGCTGAAATACATTTCTAATACCTGGAGTGAGTAACACTAGATGTGGTACTGTTTTAAAATGGCAAACCAAACAGTAAATGGACCAAATAAAATAATGGGTTAACTGGATTATTCTTAGCTTTGTAAGGAGAGGAGGTAGTAAAATAGTAGACTAAATGAATGTTTTGTTGATAATCCTCCCTCCTGTTTCACTTCTTAATCTAGCTACTTAACCCATCTCAAGGTAACTTGAGATTTAGTGCCAAGATGCCTCTTGGGTATTGATGATTGTGTGAAAATTATTCCCCATTCTTCCTCCTTTCCCAATTACCTAACTCCATTCACAAGCAGAGCAAGCTGAGGGCAGTTTGTATCAAGAGCAGTTAAGTGGTTTTGAAATATTAATTTCTGTGGAAAAGGTTGCTTGAGAAATGACAAAAATATGCAAAACAAGTTCAAGGGAGTGGGAAGGGGGCAGTGGGCTCTTAGATATCCATAGAACTAAATGTGGAAACGAAGCTAGCAAATGAAAATCAGATGCTTTCCTCCATCTTCAGTTTTGATGTGTTGTTTGTCAGATATGAGATGCAGAACATTGGACATTGTTTTTTAAGCTAAGTACATTGGAGGTATTAAACTTCTGTAGACTTGATGCAAATTGATACAAAGGCTTTCAATTTACTTCTGTATTGGTGGGAGTTGATTTTGTATTTGTATTTTGTATTTGTTCTAGTTTAAAATACTTCTATTCTGTAGAATGAACTAGGATGGGAAAGTAACATTTTCTTGTTCACTGAATGAAAACACTAGAGAGAGTATTTCCGATGATAAAAACATTTTATAAAGATTATTAAAAACAAACAAACAACCACCCCAAAACAAAACAAACCCCTGGGTGTATACCTATACCCCAGATAGTGTGCACCCAAGACAGTGCCTTCTATTTGGCCAGAAGATTGTTGATGCTACCTGCTTATGCTGAAACTATAGAGGAAGGTCTAGAAGGTGGGAAAGGTTATGGCATAATGGCACTAGTCTGAAAGGATAAGTGCATATATAATCTTACTGACTACAGTCTGGTCATTCTGACATGTTCTGAGCAAAATGGAAAAATGTGATAGTAAATATGCTAAAGAGTGATTACCAACTAGCAAAGATGTCTACCCAGTGTTAATAATTCACTTTATAAGTTACTGTGATGTTTCACTTTTTTAATGTCATAACCTGGGGATTATCTTTAATGGATTTAATAAAGGGCTGATTTTCATTTTTGAAATTCTAATTTAAAGAAATGTAGGCTGTACCAATAAGATAAAGGGCTGTCCTACAGAGCAGTAATAAGTGTAATTGAATAAGTCTAAACATACTTTTTTTGAGGGAGTATAAATCAAGTTTCTCAAAGTAGAAAGACATACTAAAGAGTCTAGAAATAAGAGAAATTCACTATGAAAGGGAGACTTGGAACAGTAGCATTGATTTAAAAGAAATTCTGGGAAAAGTGGCAATTCTCAGCTCTGTTCAGCTGGAAACTGGTTGTCTTTCTGGAAGACAATCTTGCCCGTGACTGAAATTGCCAAGTAGTATGTTCCCAGAATGACATGCAGTGCTTGTAGCAAGTGTCTAATTTTTTAATACATTCTCAACTCTAGTAGAATCAATTCAGAAAGTAATGCATAATTAATAAATTACATAAGCCTGTGTGTCTTCTTATATAGTTAAATCTTGACTTTAAGAGTTTTCTTCTATCTTCCTTTCTCTTCCAGGCTGCTTTTTTTGTTCTAGCATTTTTAGCAGCTATGTTTTGCTCTTACCCCAATCCAAATCAGGATAAATGCCCTGGAAGCTATACTCATCCACTTAAAGTGCAGACTGTCATTATCACTGCAAAAGTAATTCTGTGGATTCTGCACGTTTTTTTTGAACGGTACATCCAGCACCACCACAGTAAAGTCAGAAGCAGAGGTTACTTCTCAATATACCGATCAACAAGACATCTAAAAAGGCTTCCACTGCTGATACAATCCACAGGTGAAGTGAACTTGTTTTCCTGTTTTGTTTTTTTTCCTTATAAAGTTTTAAACTGTCACATGATAAGACTGAACACTTATATATAAAATGTGTATATTATAAACTTCTAAAAACCTGCCTATGGGCATTTATAAATTAGACTTATTTTAGTCAGGTGGACCTACTGACTGACTTTTTTGGCCTGCCAGATGCATGTTGTAAAGAACTCGCTGTAGTGGAAAAGTGCCCGCAAGTGTGAAGCTGAGTCAAATGTCTAGTCTTCAGCCATAAAATGTTAAAGACAGCAAGGTCTGTGTTTGACTGCACATAATCTTGGTTTGCATACTCATTTGTCTGGTTGGGTATGTGGCAAGACTGCTCGTCTTTCCAATAAGTGTGCTACTCTTTCTTTTCAAGCTCAGCAATTCAAGTAGAAACAGATGAATTACTTGTTGATCAACAGCTATCTGAAATCGGTAAAATAAGCAATTTTCTGATCTTTAGTGGGGCTCTATGCAACATTCAGCTCTACTTGTGACTGCCTTTTTCTACTTTCTATGGACAAAGGGTGATGTATGGAAGTGGTTTAACTATGTATTCCAAGTTACTTCACTGGCCAGTGAAGCTGAAAGAAGTATTGGTACAATTGGCTCGTGTAACTTTTCTGACAAACTATTTCAAATCTAAAATCAATCTAGCTTGAGTGGATTTTTCACACAAAAATAGCAGGGGGAAAAGGAAAAGTGGTAGCTTTTACAGTATTTTTCTCTCTTATAATCCCACCTCCCTCCTGTAAAGCTTCTGAATAACTTCAGTAGAATTTTTTTTTACTGGAATTGAGAAGTTAGATCATTCTGCTTTTTATAAAACCCTAGCTTGCTTTCCACCCAGTTACTGAGAGAGCTAGTCAACTTGATGAGTGTGCCAAACTTCAGGCTATGGCCACTAGATAGAGCTCTGAAGATAAATATGTGTTTGCAGTGCAGTGGCAAAATCAGGCTACAGCAGGTTTAAGGATGTTTCAAGAGAGAGTAAAAGGACTATTTCCTACCCATTGCATTGTAATCTGGAATACTTAGCCCTGTGTCCAGTCTTAGATGGAGCCCTGTACAAGACAAACTCTGGGCATGTGTAAATGTTAAGGTGCAATCAGTTGTGTGCTGTAGACTTTGATGTAAATCGTCTATAGGAGAAGGTGGTTAGCTGCATTACTGCAGACTCTGTGCCATGCTAATCACTGCTGATACTGCTTCCATCCTGACAACATAGATACCTAACAGAGTATGAAAGAGAACTCTACGGTCCCCTAGCTACATTAATGTTCTTGATGCACTTAGTACTTTATCCAGACAGATTATAGCATTTTTATAGGAAAGAAAAAAATATTTCGCATTCTCTTATCAGAGGATGAGGGTGTGTACAGAACTAAGAATGCTTATTAGGTCTGTAATTCAACACTTGCTCTCCTTGGCTAATTGTGCTCATTTCAGTTAAACTTTCAGTGACTTGCAAGTATTAAAATAAAAGCCAGGTAACTGGAAGCCTATGCAAGTATCTCCCTGTGAAAGGAAGGTGTTTCTGGTTTTTGCTCTGCTAGCCTCACTTAGATACACCTAGATCCACCACATGAAGGAAAACATCCTCTCACTTTGAATTGACTGATGTGACCTCTCAGGAATTAAAAGACATTAATAGTCTCCAAACAGTTTTAGGGATGGATAGCAGCAACAAGATTAGAAACTGTTTAAGCCTACACTTGTATATTAGGTATTTCGAGTACATTTCTTCCACTCTTGTTCTTAAAGTCAGAAAACATCTGCAAGAACACTTAGAATTCTCTACCATTACAGTCAAATGCTGCCTCAAAACCCCATTTTGCTGCCAGCAGTTGTAAGCTTGCATGACCTGTGTTAAGGAAACTGGCCAAAGAGGCAAGTATGGCATGAAATGGAAAAGCATTACTGAAATACTGCAGCCTAATGCAGATACTGGAGATGAAAGTACAAAGTTATTTTCAACAGCTAATGAAATTGTTACACCTGTAAAATATACCATTTGTTTTCTAGGTAATGCAGCCCTGCTTTTCATTCTGGCAATGCAGCATTCCTTTCCTGATCACAGTAAAGTGTACCTGTATCTTATCTTGGGAGTCCTGGGCCTGGAGCTGATTAGCTGCCTGACGTGCTTAGTGATTTACACAGGTGAGAGACAATTTTTGCCTTCTTGAGTGAGACTTGTTATAGCTGCTACTCAGCTGTTCTGTTTGCCCTCACAATAGCTCCCCAAACCATTTAACTGCAACTATAAATACAGAATGATTCTGTGCCTTTAGAAGGAGAACTAAGGCAAATCCAAAACAACTGGGACGGTTGTCAGGCTTGATTTGATCTCCCAAGTGCTGCTGAATGAAAGCTCCATGCTACCTCAAAGCTGTTGATCCAGTGAAGTGGCAATAAATGCATAGTTGTTGCAAAAGTGTCCTGTGAACAGGCTTGTCTGTTTAGCAGTGTGTTCTCAAGTGTGTGCACCACAAACTGTGAAGCAGTAAGGTAGCTGGCTGTCAGAATTGCTTCTAGGGTTTATGTGTGGGAATTGATTGTATGATTGTGCCTTACTCTCCAGACTCTTCATCTTCGGCTGCTCCCACCAAAAAAGCTTCAGTTCCTCTTTGTTGCTGAAATAGAATATTCCCTCTAATTAATGGTTTAAAAAAAAATCATGGCTCTTGGAATATGTACTAATACTAAAATAAGACACTGCTTAATAAAACTGAGGCATTACTTTGTACTGTCACTGTCTTTTAAGGTTATCTGCTTTTAGCTTTGGTATAACTTATCAAGACTTGCTAAACCTCTTTCCATTAAACTGCTGCAGAACTATATGAGATGTTGATTAATAAATGCTGGAACCAAATAGTTTTCTCTGATCTTATCTTAGAAGATGTTTGGGTTTATGGCTTGTATTAACTCAATATAACTGGATTGGGAAAAACCACTGAAAAGGTCCAAGATGTTAAAAATGCAATTATTTTTGTTGCCCGAAGAAAACCAGAGATGTTTACAGTGAAGTCCATGTCTGTTTAAATGGCATATAGTTCCTGCTCTTGAATTAGTTAATACTGCTGGTTCTGAGATGCTGCTTTCTGATTACCTACAGCTACAAACAAGGAGATGACATCTTAGCTAAGTAGCTTCATTAGTACTGTTTTTTTCTGGGGGTGGGATTGGAGGAACAAAACCAATGGGCAAAACTTAGTTTGCTCCTGACTTGTAATCAAACAGGAGGAAGGAGAGTGGAAATACTTCCTCCAGGACTGTGTGAAGCTTAAAGTAAAAGCAATTTCTGTGGTAGTCAGTATTTGTGTTAATCTGACTACTTTTTTGTTTCATAATTAGTAATTAATCTAGGATGTCTTATCAAAATGCAACAGGAAATAAGATCGCAGCTGTAAACTGTCTTCTTCTTACAGCTGAATGGTATAGGATTGTCAGAGGCTTTCCTCTGAATGGACCAGCATGGCTTGAGTAGACTAACTGTCCTCTGGAGCAATAAAGGCAATGAGGAGGGAACACAAGCATGGCAGTCCTGGAGAACTATTCCAAGAATGCTGGAGATCATCCCTCCTTTGCATAGGCATACTTACTTTCCTGGAAAACTCAGGAAATAAGAGATAAATTGCAAAACTTTAATAGTATGCCAGGAATTCCAGTGAAATATTATTTCTTACCCTAAGGCTTCTTGGAGCACAGAGAAGAGAAAAACAGAAAAGGATATGCAACTTAAAGTTGACCTTTGTAGTAGTAAGGTCTGAGCCTGGACTTCTGTAAGAGCTCTCAAACCATTTTTCTGCTTATTTGTCATCAAAAGGGTCTTTTTTCCTGGCTTGTACTGTGCTGGTTCCTCTGCCCATCAAATCTATTATCCAACTTATACTTGGAAGTTGAGGGGTGCAAGGTTTTGCTTTTGAAGCTGAAGGAGGCTTGAAGAAGGATCCAGTGAGTGCTGGAACCAAGATGAATGAGAGGCAGAGCTGCATTGCTAGGATGGAGTAAGGCAGTTCCTTTTGGCAACATTGCCTTATTTCCTCAGCAGTCTGGAAACAACAGTCTAAGCTTCATTCTCTAAAGCTTGGTGTGCAAAACTAGGGTTAATTTTTGTGTAACTTAATGCTTGCCTCAAGATGGAGAAGGCCACCAATCACTCTAGGTTGACTTTTCCAGTGGGTAGTGTAACTTGTTTTCTTATTTTCCACCCAAATACGTGTTGAGGTAAGCTAAGAGACAGCATGTGTGTCTCTGTGTGTAGTGGTGGTTTGGGTTTTTTTTAACATTTTAATCAAAATAAAGCTTTACTGAAGCAAAACAAATATATTTGGCCAATTTTGAAAATAGCCTGAGAATCTGTAGTAATAGGGATACTCAGAACTTTCAAATGCAACAGAGTATGTGACTGAATGGGAGCATGAAGCTTCTTTAGTAAGAGCGTTTTAGGGGCAGCTGTCTGCTCACTGTTAGAGTGCCCCTGTCCAAGGCAAGCACTTAGTAGATACCACTTACTGTTAAGATAGTATCAGCTAATGTAACTGAGCAACAATGCAGGGATCAAGGTTGTGTTATGCTAGCAACTTATGATCAACCCCTTTCTTGACTTAGTATATTGGTCTTAAATTTTGGAGGAAAAAGGTAACACCAGTTCATACCCTGTGTCTCCAAGGTGGAATAATTATTTTTTACTACTAGAATGAGGCATAAATGTTTATATGTAGAAGGTCCATGTTCCTGATTTTTTTTTTCTTTTAAATATTACTGCCTCACAAATTAAAGTGGTGGCATGGAATACCTGATTGTAATTCCAGATACTTATTCTTGCTCATCAGAGCTATTTTATGAATTGTATGATGCCCAATGTCCTATGAAATACTACTGCCTTTCTTAAAATTATCTCCATTCAGTAGTTCATGCATATATAGCTGTGGGATGCAGAGGCAGAGATTCAGAACAAGGAATTACTGTGATTAAACTATAACAGACTTGACATGTATAAATTGTTCAAGTGAGGTAAATGTGTGTGGAATGAAGTGTGACACAGATGCTCTAAATGCCAGCTTCCTATTGTAAGTTTGTTATTGACAGAATAGGGAGTCAAGCTTTAAAAGGTTTACTAAATACATGTATTTAATGACTGTCTTACATACTTCTTATATCACTTGAATAAAAGACTAACATTCCCACAAACAACACGTTGTGAATTCCGCATCCATTCCTTTGTGGCTTTATTTGTAGAGGAATACCATCCTAGAAATAACTAACCTTTCAGCCTAACATGTAGTTAGCCTCTGGAGGGTCTTAGCATTGTTTTAGCAGGGTGGCCTGTAATAAACCCCATGATATTATTGACTTGAAAGGACAGTCTCTCTGCTGCAGTAGCGTGGATTTCTCATGGAGCCAGACTGTAATGTTTTTACTGTCATTAGATATATTGCTTTGCAAGCAGTCGTAACTGCAGAGTCCCACATGCATACTCCATTTTTCTCGGTACATTCCCTTAATCAAGATCTGATATTGAATGGCTTCAAGTATTTTCAGCTTCCTTCCAGAAATAATGCAGAGGGTGCCTACAGCTTCTCTCACCCTCACCCATTCCCATTCCACATCTGTTAAATTTAGTCTTAAACTTTACTCACAGATGCACAGGAATGATTTCTGGTTTTGAACTTAACCAGTACTGCAGGGTTCACAATGTGAAGCTGATCACAGAGCCACTCCGGTTTGAATACTTAAAGGGTTTCTGTAGCAAGTCTGCCCTAGTTCTACAGCAGGCAGACAAACTGCTCCATTGCAGGTAGTCGCGTTAAAATAGTGTTTATCAAAGAGCTTAACTTAGATATTCTGACCTAGATACTAGTATCAAAACTTTTTTATGGCACGTTGCTTAATTTATGGCCTAAATTTGGAGACTGAATCTCAGTATCCTTTCAAGTGATAAATTCTCTGCAGATATTGAGCAGTATGTTCAAGCTTCACCACTCTGGTCTTTGCTTCACTGTGGTCTTTTAAGTAGTGGGGCTGAGGGGGGGATGGGGAAAAAACAACAACAACAAAAAAATCCCACCAAATCACCACTAACTTATAATCAAAGCCATTCCAGAAATCAGCAGAGGTAGATTCTTGGTTTTTCTTTCCTTTTTCCCTGTTCCTTAGGTTCCCTTATTGTCTTTCCATCTCCTAGCCTAAGATAATCCTGTAATAATCTGTTAGATTTTTGTGGGTTTTAACTTGAAGCCTGATGATAAAGCTTTTCCTTTTTCTTTCTTTTATTGCTTTTCAACTAATTGATAAAACTTTGTTGCAGTGAAAATAAGCAACTTCAATCGTACGAAGCCAAGACCTGATGTAATTGAAGAAGAAAAGATGTATGCTTACCCTAGCCATATTACCTCAGAAATTGGATTCAGGTCAGATTTTCTGTATTAATCTTGTGCTGTGTACAGCCATGGTATATAGGTAACACTGACTACTGTAATTGCATTTCATTCTGTAGACTTGCATATAATGTTAAATCTGTCAACCAAATGAGAGGTCGGAACAATAGTTCTGAAAGAAGCTATATACTTAATGCTGCCATTTTACATGCGCAGATGAGAAGCAACAGAGTCCTGTACTTTCTACATAGTAATGGGAATTTGTTATGGAACAGAAACCCTCAAAGAGAACAAAGGGGATTTGACCATTTATGGCTGGTTGCATGAGTCTTTAATGTGCTATAAATAACTGTGCTTAATCTGGTTTAGTTGACTTTATATGGGAGTTTGAGGGAAGATGCTGGTGTCTTACACTGTTAGTTAAAGAATGCCTACAGAAGCCTAGCTTCTTCAACCAGTTCTTTCAGGGAAGGAAATACACTGTGGGCAGTTGACAGATAAAGAAGATGACTTTGCAGCTGTGTTCTGTGCCAGCAGTTGGACATGAGATTCTAGTAAGGGATTTGGAATATATTTCCAGTTTGAGAAGGAACTTTAAAGGTGGGTGGGGCACTTAAGAGGTAAGGAAGTTCAGTGTGTCAGAGAAGCTACCCAGTATTGACCTCACAAGTGCTGAGGCTTACTGCTTGTTTGTTCTTTGTGTATCTTCCAACTGTTTGAACATCTTCCAGTTGCTGAAGCAAGTATGGTATGAGTTAACAAATCATCAGAAGTAATCTGGATTTTCAGATAAGAATTTATTTAGAATTTTTCTAATACAGTGTGATTCTTTCTGTATGTGTGCCACAGTAAAAAGTAGAAGTGCAGAGATGACTAATACTTTGGCACTTCCTCTGGTGTCACAAATGCAGCCTGCACATGCTTTTATGGAACTTGGAAGTAGATGTCTGGGATACAGGAAGGATTTAGAGTTGTCTTGAATTTTGATACAATGTCTGACTTCCATCTTGATAAAAACACCACGATGAATGCATGGTGGACCTCATTCATTTCTCATTCAGCTTCTCCCCTGAGAAATTCTCAAATGCCGAGGGAATGAGTCTGCAACAATAAGCAGCTGAGGAAAAGACTGATTATATTTTTATTAAAGACTGCAAGCTTCCTGTGAAAACTGATTGCAAAACAGTTATTTTAATTCAGCTTTATACAACTCTGACTCTTTCAATAGACCATAACTCTCAAGGGAAAAGTGAATCCAGTCAGCCCTTCAGGTGACCCTGATTATAAGAATGTTTTTTGAATATTATGACCTCTACAACTTAAGCTACTGATCAGGACTTCTGGTGCTTTAAGTTGGTAATGCACATTAGTGTATTTCTACAGATTTTTCTCAAATAACTTGGCTTTATGTAATGTTACTGTCCTAGCTAAAATGAAAGATGTCTGAAAGCTAGAGATATTCTAAGTGGCAAGTTAGCTGTACATCAGGTTGTAGATCTGAAATAGCACAGCTATTGGGTGCTGATGCTGTTACAGTATTGTGCCAAATGGTATCGCTGCAGGTTAATCAAGAAGTTTGTCTTAAACAGCTTATCCACACAGCTAATAAAAATTCTATGCTTGGTTAAAATAAGCTTTATAACATATTTGCAAAAGGTGCCACAGATTTCTTAGTGCAATTTGAGCATGTTGTCGGGCTCGCTAAGTTTGTTAAACAATAAGAACCCTCATACTACAGCTCTTCTGTAAGTATCTAGCAGGAAATATGTAAGTTGGTTATGGGCATGAAGTTTAGCCGAAGCTTTTTTTTTTCCTCATCCTGCCTTCTCATGCAAAATGGACGTTCAGCATAAAGGTGGCGTAGACTGACTCCTCCCTGCAAAGTACTCAAGATCAACAAAAGTAAAACTGAAGAAAGCAACTTACTAAAGTATTTAATTGGCTCTGACCTTTCATACATTAAAGCTGCTGTCACTTATTGAAACTTATATTCACTTTTTTGTTATTTCAGGGAAAATTCAAGTTTAGAAGAGATAGTTGAGAAGCAAGGAGATGTAATAGAATATCTTCAACGGCACAATGCACTGCTGAGCAAGAGACTACTGGCACTAACATCTCAGCAAATCAAAACTTAACAGCATTTGAAGAACTGTTGCTGTAGCTCTGGAGGGAACATGAGGTAATGCAGTATCCAGACTGACTTGTACAGATGACTCTTCTTCAATCACCTTTCACGCTTTGAAATAGGAGTTAAGCTGGAAGGATGAGCTCTGCATACACTGTAAACCTGTTACAACTGGACACTGACTCTCTTCAAATCATCAATTCTGGAAAAAAAAGGTTGTGGAGTTTCAAGGATTTTTAATTCCTAATAGGTGAAAGCTGGACCTGAGGTAGCAGTTTAACTTTGTTCAGTTGTTGCTATTTTGTGCTGCTATTTTGTCCTTAAGCTTCAAACTACCAAAATATTTCATATTTCTAGAATACACATTTGTTCTTTCTTGAATTTGTTTTCAAGGGATGACTCTTCGGTTTCTAGCGCTGAAGTTAAGATTGGACATGTTCTGTCACTGATTCCTGTTACTTCTAGTGTTAGAGGTGGTGTACTTTAATAATCCTATACCAAGTAGATACTTGCATTCTTTTCTCCTTTGTCAAGAAAATGAATGAAACCATTGCCTGTGCCAGTGGAGAAATTTGGTGTACAATTTAGGATTAAAAAAAAAAAAAGGCGGTGAGTGCCCTAGAAGGTCAAATCTCAGATGTAAGTGTGTAGAACAAAACAATGCCATGAGCAATTTGAGCAGCTGTTCAGAATTCTGGCTTTAAAACCTGTAAGAGGTATCCTTAGGACTGATGACCTTCTTGTTATGAGGACTCTACATCAGCTAATAACAAGATTCCTACTCTGCAGACTGAACTGACTTCATACAAAAATACCTGAGTAAACTTTTTTCATTAACCTAGTTACTAACTTGTTGTTGAACAGCTTTAAAGATTTTGTTAGATGCATCAGTTACACACATCCTTGCTCTTTACTTCGACTCTTCAAAAAAAGTCAGTGTCGTGATTCAGTAGCTAAAATGGTGTACGTGAGGAGGTGAAAAGCAGCAGAAGACAGGTTTTCTAGAAACTGGTGAAACAATAATTTTTGGTTCTGTTATTGGGAAGGCTGGTGAAACAACCACTGTGTTCTGGATACTATTTTGTCTACCAGTGTAGATTTCTTTCAGAAGCCAGTACCTCTGTGGCAAGACAGGGTAATTGCTAATAAAACTGGGAAGAAGGCTCTCATGAGCAGTGGTCTTGTTGCACATAATAAAATTAATCCACCCTACTTTGGTCTTAGGAAATAACTTTAGAAATAACTGTTTAGTGTGCAGCAAACACAGGGGCTGTCT
Organism: Mesitornis unicolor; assembly: GCF_000695765.1. NCBI lineage: Eukaryota > Metazoa > Chordata > Aves > Mesitornithiformes > Mesitornithidae > Mesitornis > Mesitornis unicolor. Next base: position 15,355 of record NW_010179878.1, on the reverse strand, counting down.
CATTTAAAGGAAATCTGTAGATATTGGATGTTTTGCTGCTATCCAACACTAGATTGTTCTCCTTAACTGTTGTTTCTTGAAAATGCAGCCAGGATTTTACAGTATACATGTGAGGAATACAAATGTTTTTGTTTTTAGTACTCAGATTTTGATGTGATTTGTGTATATCAATTTATATAATTTCTATGGGAAGTGGTAAAATGTAACTGAAGTTCATGCACAATAAATGCAACTAAGGAAAAGTGTGAATTGTCACTTCTAAGCTCATGTACAGCTGTTGAAGACTGTTCCAGTATGCAATCTCTGCAGATTTTGTTATGCTGAAGTTCTTTCAGCACAGTTTTGGTGCTTAAAACTACCCAGAAACTGTTACGACAAGGATAGCTGTATGTGTGAAGTTTTCTTTATTCTCTTTTCTGGGTAATGTGTTTTTCCATCACATTCCCCTGCCACTTCTGGCATATGATTAACAACTTGCAACAACTAGTCCCCATTTTTATCTTTGTCATATTATCACACCCCCACTGTAGTCTATTTAAGCTTCTGAAATAAGTGGTGCTTCTCACTTGCACAGGCTCCAGATCGGAGCCAGCCCTTTCTATGGCTCCTCCTGAACACTCCAGCCCCCAGCCATGCTGGGTCTGCAAACAATTACTGAGTCGGAGCTGCCGGTGCAGGGCCGGGACTGTATGCACCAGCGCTGAGTCCCTTCTCAGCACCCAACTCCGCCAGACCCCTCAAGGCCAGCTGTGCCTGCCCGCTCCTGTTGTGGCATCACTGCGGGTGGTGTGGCGTGGCACGCTGGGGACTGTTGGCCAGCTCGGCGCCGGGGACCCTTTTTCAGACATGGTGTGGCAAACCTGCGCAAAGGTGAATACATGTGAATCTGAGCAGCTGAAGAAATGAGTGATGCTCTTCATGTAATTACAGCAGCTGAAATGCGTAAATATTTGTAGGTCTGCGATCTTAACTTAGTAAAATCTAGTAAATTGCAACTGTGCCACAAGAAAATGAAAAAGAAGGAATCTTTCCTAATATATGTTGCAACTGTACATTAAAAAATAAATGTGTTCTATTTTGAGGGGTTTGTTTTAAAGTTATTACTCATTTTGTAATCTAATGGCTTTTTATTTCTGTAGGGGAAAAAAAAATCGGGTTTGGGAAAACAAGTATTTCAGGTTACCTAAGAAACAAGATTCAGGGTTGCCCTTAAAAAAAAGTTCACGTGGGTTTTCTAATAATTTCTAGATGAACTGCTGAAATGTGTTAAATATTTTGTACACATGAAAGAAAAGACATTGTGATGATCTCTTGTGAATGCACATCATAATGAGGGAAAAACTCAAGTTGCTCTTTGTGTTTTCCTGAATAACTCATAGTCGAAACTCTATATAAACACTTAAGTATTTCACCTGGCAAAGGAAATGACTGTTTGTAAAAGATTTTAATACGGTTTTCATGGTTCTACATGAATATGCAGTTAAGCAGGCTTGCCCCACTGCAGGTCATTCCTAATCTAAAAAAGAAAGTTGTATCAAAGACCAAAGGCACTTGAGCAGACAACGATCTAACCTTGAGGTTATGCAAGAAGATGAGAAAAAGCACCCAAAAGCACCCTCAGCGTTGGAATAAGTTAGGTTTTTCTGCATTACTGCTGAATGAAGACAGAGGTTGTGCAGTTGGAGCATTCCTCACTCTGCGCAAGTACTCACAGCTTGATTGCTTACCTTTGGCTTTGATTACTAGCAAGAAAGATAAAGGCCATGGACAGCAGTGAGGGATCACTATGCTAATTGTCTGGTCATAGTCAACTTCTTTACCATGCTTCCCCTGATTGATGTTGATATAAATCTTATGTGCCCCTTAGCAAAATTTGGCTGTGTGTACAGACAGGGAAGTATTTATAGCATATATATGTGGCATAAGGGAAATATTTCCAGTCTTTATTCTTCTATAATTTCCTTTTTTCCATACTGGAAAGGGAAGAGGTGAATTGTTTATTATCCTTTGGGAACACACTAATCTGCTGTTTCTCACCACAGCCTTACATTTACCTCTATTTCCTGTTGACCTGCTCTTATATAATTTTGTATTTCACTTTCAAATAGCTAATATAACTTAAAATACTTAGAAAAAAAATTATTTGAAAGTAATTTTCATTATGTAACTCTCCAAGAACAAGGAGTTAATTCTGAGTTTCAGAAACGTGCATCTTGGCTTTTAGGTTGAGGCCTGAATTTACCTTTGGAGCAAGCTCTGATTGTTAGATTACATCAAGGCAAATGTCAATTCTGACTTTCAACAGACAACTACTTATATTTGTACAAATTTCCTTTAAATGTACACTCATACATGCACGTGAACAGTTCACTCTGCTGCTGTCACACTGTCCCAGTACTTCATGTTTATATATGTAATCACGCTGTGTTTTGCAAAGCTGTTTATCAGGTGAAGCTTATGTTGTGCAAATTGAATGAAAATGGGTAATTTTAACAAAGTCAAAAGCAAGGACAACTTGGCTGAAAACAAGGTCCTTTAAATCCCTGCTCCCACTGAAATTAAATGACGATACTGTTGTGCTAGCATCACTAGGCTCTTTAATTCTACAGTGCAAGCCATCCAGCACTTAGATAGTATCCATCCTCCAAGGGGAGAACATACTGCACATTTTAGCTTCTGCAACACTTAAGACTGCTTTGGAACTAATTTTTTTCTCCTGAAATAAGGAAATGTGATTTCCTTTAACTTGTGAGAACATTCAGATTTCAAGATCACTCTGAGTTTAATGAAAAATCTTGCTCATCCTAGGCACAAAGACAATGCATAGTCTGGGTTCTGCTGTAATCCTGTCAAGGAATCATAGTGTCATTTTAGAGTGTGCTGTCATTATACAAGACAGTAGTTTTAGACTGAGTTCTTTCTATATGACTTTTGTCAGAATTTATTATTTTTAGAAAGATAGGAAATGAGACAAGTTCTCTGTTTTCTTTAGATGCATTGCCTTGGACAGCTGAATATACATTTTGAGAAGTGTTCCAAGTTTATTTAAAATGAGGTGTTATTTGAAGTGCATACTGTCTTTTTACAAAATATACAATCAACCAGCTTGTTTATAAACATATCTATCAAAGATCGCAGTCAATGCCTTTCTAAAGATTTTATGGTGTTAGCATGTCTAAAAAGAACAGACATTTACAATGACTTTGTAGACTGACAACAGGTTTCCTAGCACACTTTGGTACTTATTTTTTTTTTACATCCATAAGGAAACATGCATATATAGCTCTCTGATAGATACATTATGTTTTTCTTACAATTTTTTCAAAGCTACTTGAACAATTATGGTTGTATAAAATACCCAGTGCCACACTAAATCCATATCCTAATTTATAAGACAGCTGTTAAATAGTTACACTTCACCTTTCTTGCTTTTAAATACTCTTTGGCTGTACATTTTAAGAGATAACCATGGATACATATGAAAGCCAAGTTAAATGAGTAATTAAAAATTAAAATTAGTGGTAGTATGCCTCTAATTTTGGAAAACTGCCTTTTTCAAAACTCTAAAGGTTTACCTGCAGGGCTGTTGTTGGTGTAGACAAGTGACCATCGTTTTTGGCACTGATGATTTTCCAAAACTCCATAATAGAGTGTGACATTTAGTTTTAGTTCTTTTCTTGATTGCTGTTCTTTTACTTATTAGAAAGTATGTATTGCATGACAAAACTCCAATACTGGATTTATACTGTGACACTGTTAATATTTGCTCAACGTTACACCATTTACAAAAGATGTTGACATTTAAAGACTAGTGCAGTGACTTAAAAATCTGGGTATGGCTTATTTTCAGGTTTGTTTTAGTTCTGCTAATAAAAAGGCTGCCATGTTTTGCTTTATATTCAGGTTTGTAATTTCTGCTGATATAAAAAGGAGATGTGAAGCACATATTTTTAAAGACAAGAAGTAAAATAAAAGCTCAATGTATTCTTGACCTTCAGGGCTGAAAAGAACAGCCTTTTTTCTGTTTGAAGTTCTCATTCATTGTAGTGCTGTGCTTCAAATATCCCATTCATTTAAATTACAGGAATAGAGTACTATGCAAAACTGGGGTTGACCAAACAAAGGTTTATTTTCAATGGTCTATTTTTATGCTCTATTATAATACTGTAGCTGGTATTTTAGGAAAACTACTATTAAGCAAATAGTTCTATAGTACTGAATTTTCAAGTGTGTTTTAGCTGTCTGGTTTAGCAGCCCAGTTTAAGAAAACAAATGATAGGCTTTGCAGTAACAGCTCATTAGACAGGAGGATGGGCTTGACCTTAAGGCCTGACTTGAGAGATCTTAAGTTATCAGTTTTGCATGACCCTTGGCTAATCTCTTATCTCTGTGTGCTTTGATTCTCTATCTGTAGAATGAGGGATAATACTCCCTTTGCTTTCTTATATTGTAAACTCTTACTATGCTTACTATACATGAAGCCAGTAGGACCACTGGTGTGTTGCTGACTTTGGTACTATTACATTCTACATTGTTATTAAGGCAATTCCATCAAGATGCAATGTTAGGTGTTAAAACATGTACGTATATATTATTAATATATAAAAGTATAAACAAAAAATGGACCTTCACAGTTCCGTGATGGAGTCTGACGTTATTTCACCCTATAGAATGCCCTGTGCACAGCCTGAATTGAGCAGTCAACAGCAAGTCCAGTCCAGTCCAGTTCTCTCAGTCTGAATAGTATAGACCATTAAGAGTCCCCCTTGGACAGATCTTTCTTAATGCCACTGGAAATCCATCTCAGGTACCTGATGTTTGGTCTTTAACTTTCACTGGTTGTTATGAGAGCCAAAGAATTTATACAGAATGTTTCAACCAGATAAGTTTCACGTACATCCTCCCATCACCACCCTGTTTCTTTCCCCCCTTCCTAGGGTTTGAGCCAGGCAGCTTTTGCTCCAGGTCTCGCAGAGTGTGACAGACAGGACTGCTGAAGATGGGACTGTGGTGGCTCTGTCAGGTCAGCTGTTGCCGATCTGGACTTCTGACTAACTTCTCCATTGGTTTAACTGTTGCTCCTTTAAAACACTGAAAAGCCCATTATGAAATTGCTGGGGGAAAAAAGGAGAGAAATAGTCATTAATTAGAGATTTAGTAAACTGTCTCATCCAAAAGAGAATGTGCTAATTATGAAATACATGGTTGAAATTTGGGATAATGTTTCTTGATTTTTGAAATTTCAGTTAAAATGCCAAAAGCAAAAATGGCCTCTAATATCAAAAAATCAAGTTCAATCCCCTCATCATTTCAAATGTTGTTGTGAAAAACATTCATCCCAGTTTCCAACCACCTGTTGAAATTCAGGCTTAAGGGTCCATCCTGTTTGTATCTACAAATAGCTTTATCCATATGTACAACTCCATTGAGATCAATAAGATTACTCTAGTGAGTCAAGTTACCCAGGCGTGTAAATATTTGCTGAATTAGGACTAAAACTGGAAGGGAATGTAAACGTTGATGGTAAATCCTACTTAAGATAAAAGAGCTGAGCACCCACAATGATGACTGGAATTAACAAAGTTGGTTCAGGTGCCCATCACCCTTTACTCCCCAGTCAAGATTTACAGATTTCTAAACAGCTCTATAAAGCAGAGTTATCATTAGCTAAATGTCTACAAGATATATTACGAATTAGTAAGTACATTGTTTTGCTTCACTGTTGACTTTTGTTACAAAAAAAATCAGCTCCCCATACAGAAGGAAATAACACTGAAAATAGCTTTTATCTTGGTATTCTGTAGTGTGTGTGTGTATGTATTGTGCAGCTACTGCAGTTTCAAATAAAATGCAGTATATACTGTTTGAGAGCACGTTAGAGAAAATGTAGTGTTTTTCTGCACAGTTTCCAGATTATGGATGCTGGAGGATGGAGGGTTAAATTTACTTTTCTTAAGAACTGAAGCAAGCCATTCAGAAGTGATTCAAGAAGTTGCTGGACCTAAATTCCATTGTCCTTGTTATTCAGTTTCTGCATTCAGAGCAAATTGATCTGATTGCTTATCTTTTTAGGTTTATGCTTAAACTGATGAGGGAATCTCATTTAATCTGTCTCTTGTTGAAATGAATGCAGTGAGGAGACAGAGCATTCAGTAGTAAAGCATCCTTCTGGCATGTCCCTCTTTATACTTGAAGCTCAATTCTGCCACTCAGTATGCAATCCATCCGAGATTAAATTTAAGATATAGTAGTCCTTTTTCAATTTCACAAAGTCGCCTGTTTACCAATCCATACGCACATTCCACGTGTTTATAGGCCAGCACTATACCATGGAATAGTACCTTTTTGCATGGCTATTTTGGGAGTGGTGTAAGCTCTTTTCAGGGAGGCAGTTTACGCATTGACAAGATTCTTGGTAAAGGGTTGTTAAAAGTTTAACTTTGGTCTCCTTTTTGCTGTTAACTGCTTAGTGAATCCCAACACTTTGGCTCCAGAGTGCAGGTTCTGCCATAATTTACTTATGATGCTGCTATGCCTGGGGCTACATTATTTTAATATATAATGAGTTTAGAAGATGCAAAACTACTGACTGCATGTTTTATTCATGCTTAAATTGCAAGATCGCCTTGGTTTCCTTTTGATGCCTACCCTATTTGCATATGCTACCTGTGAGCTTCTGCAGTGACTTAGTATTTTAATGTATATGCCCTCATCAGTTATAAAGCATTAATGTTTTGCACTTGTATAGCCTTTCATCTAAGGAGCTCAAATTCTTTTGCTGACAATGATTAAGAATTACAGTCCCCTTTGAAGTGGGTAAATGCCGGTACCTTCATGTTACTGTAGGGCAGAGTGAGGTAACTTTGCCCTGCACCCAACAAGTGTCAGTGCATGAAGACCCGGGGCATCCTCTCTTGCTCCTTACACGCACTACGCTCTGCCCAGCAGCTTTGCCAACAGTCTCAAAGGTCCGCAGGGCAGTAGTTCTTCTAGTGTAGCAGACTCGGGTATTTTCCACACTGCCTCGGCGAAGGCATTTGCGTGGGGAGCCGTGGCCGGGTATAAACATCGTGGAGGCGGCGGCAACCGCGACCCACGTCCACGTGTGAAGCTGGGGAGAGCAACAGCCTCGCCCCGTACCCATCCCGCCGTGTGCCTGTCCAAAGCCCCATGTTCACAGCCAACTACCGGAGATCAGATGAAGCCACACCTGTGGCTTGTTTTGCTTCCTCAAATGCCTCTTCAGCTGTTCCGAAAGACAGGTGTAAATTAGGAAACGTGCCTATTGTGAAAGCATCCAGCTGCAGCCCGCGCAGCACCTCCAAGGAAGCTGTGCAGGGCTGTGGCGGGAGTTGCGCCCTCCCAGCATCATCACCCGACACGCGTGGATTACCTCGCCCACACTGCGCCGGGGGCTCAGGGGAAGGGCACCCTGGAGTGGAGCGGCATGCAGCGGCGGTGGGAGGCACCGGGCCCGGGGAGGTTCCTCGGCCGGGC
>NW_010179878.1:0-7528 GCF_000695765.1 Mesitornis unicolor | reverse complement strand
TAGAGGTGGAGCGCACGTACCCGAGCCGCAAAAAGCCCTTCGTGCAACGCGCGTCTTGGTAGCCAGCCAGGTACGGACCCGGCCCTCGGGGCAGAAACCGCCTGATGAAGGTGGTCAGGGGACACGCGGGAGGTGCCCACGGCAAGCGCGACGCACGCACCCCACAGTCCCCTCGGAGGCATCGCTTACCTGGCCTCTGCCCATCGGCGGGGAGGAGGCTCGTCAGGAGGAAAAACACAATACAAAGAAGCAGCCGGAGTCTCATGTCTGCGAATAGCGTAGCGGCGCGCTCCAAAGGTGCATATATAGGCGAAGCAATGTATAGTTTATCACTCTGCGTGGCTGTAACAGGCGGGCAGCGCGGCGGGCACCCCCGCGCCTGGCTCACAGGCTGGTGACAAGCTGCGGAGCCAGCCGGCAGCAAGAGTAATGATCGGGGGGGGGAAGGTTCCTGGTTTGCACTGCAGTCAGTGCCTCCCTCTTCCCTTCTCTCTTTTTTTTTTTTGTGGTCACTCCCCCTTATTTTCCATAAGCAAACAACGCAGGAATGAAAAGTCTGTCTAAACAGCAGCTTCTGTTAATGCGTGCTCAGGGCAAGGAGCCTCCTGAACAATGCAGCGGCTTCGCTTTACATTCAACCTGAACAAGGAAAAAAAAAAAGCAAAACAAGCCTCGATATTCCCTCCTCCATTTGCAACTGTTTAAACTTTGCATTGCCCATATTGGTCCCACATGCAGAAAGCAGTGGCAGGAAGTTTCCCCCCCTTCTTGTCCCTCCTGAAAGCGAGGGCTGGGGAGTCCCCCTGAGCGCGTCCCTTCTCCCAGCTCAAATGCGTTCTCTCTCAACTAGCTGCCAAGTTGTGGCTATTCAAAGTGAAACTGGTAGCAGTTAAGGCTAATGGGTGTCTTTTGTACCGTGAAGTGTTTTCAAAAGATCAGAATATTCTCGAATGAATTGGCGAGATTTTTTTTTTCTTTTTTCCCGTGTCGGGTAAAATAGGAGTATTACACGATGTAACTGTTACAACAGTGCGATTTTGGGGAAAGCAGCTTTGGATAGGGCGTTACTTTTGCATAACCCATCTGTACATTGCATTGTAGTTTTACTAGATGATGGGGAGAGCTTGCTTTAAAAAACTATGCTGAGAACAGCTGGTGTGATATGCGAGCCTGAAAGAAGACAGACAAACCTTGCCCAAATGTGTTAGCAGCAGCGATGGTTTTGAAACCCACTGAATTACTGGCATCAGTTAAAATTTGACCGGTCCCTTTCTTATTTTCAGCCGTGTTTTCTTGAGTTGGATTACTACCTAGTGATATGGCAAATGAAAATTTGTGCCTTTTTGGAGAAAGTTTGTGTTTTAAAAGATGCAGGGACGAGTATACTTCTGTATAGAATACTACAGTTATTAATAGAAAAACATTATCTGAAGTGGTCTAAAGTTGCTCTTTGCCTAATTCCCCGAAGAGTAGAATATATGTATGTTTGTTTGTTTGTTTAAATTCAATTCCCTCTGTATTTTTTCTCCTGGGTTTTCCTGTTTTCTTTAAAAACCTGTTTAACTCAATAGTACATGCTAGGCCCTCCATAGAGTTATATATCATTAATGGGTTACTTGATTTGTTTAAGTAAAGTATGTGTGCATGAATTAAAAGATGACTTGCAGCTTGAATGCTTCAGGGAAATAATTATTAGATATTGTAATTCTAAAATGATGTCAAGACTGCTGAGGAAGATGTCTCAGACAAAATGCTAACAACGGAGATCCTCTGCTGGTTGCTGGCTTTGGTCATAAGCAGCACATGCTTCCCAGTGTTCATCTCTATAGGTTGTTGGTGATTATGTTTTCTCTGTGTGATCTCTGGCCTTTAGACTGCTGTTTAATACTGATTGTTTAATTATGGCTTGATAGCTCAGCTGAAATCAGGGTGCCATGGTGCCAGTAACAGAACTGTCCTAACGAGTCTGTCATTTCAAATATAAACGTGATGGAGAAGAAGGTGGAGAGGTAGTGTGACCAGGTCACACAACGAGTTTGTGACAGAGAGTTATGTCCTCAGTATCCAAAATCTTACTCTGGCACCGTCTTCGCCAGGATGCCTTGAGGAATGCATTTGCTTGTTCACCGTGAGAGAGAATATGCTGGCCGCCTTGTCCATACAGACCTATAAATGCTGATGATTTTCATTGAGCAGTGAGCTATATAAGGTTCAAACTCATAACCTTAAGGTGAAAAGTACTATAGACTTCAAAGTGATAGGGACTCTGTAAATAGCTACAAGGGCAGAAAGAATGCATAGACCATTGCCAGTCCCTCGGGCTATCTAGGCCTCGTCTTCACCTGTATGTGGTGAAGGTTACAGACATTCTGAGGAGCCATTACATTTTAAGGGAATTAAGTTAAGATACAAAATTGAAGGTGCAATATTTATCTTTTTTTTTAACCTTAGTTTACTATAAGCTGTTCATTCCACAGTTACTCTCTGCAAAAGTTTACAAAGGTTTATTTAATAATAAAGATCAAGTTGCTACAACATGCATCACAGATTTCATTTTCATGTAACCTGGAGTAATAATTTGATGCTTACCCACTGGAAAAAAATTCTAAAATACATTATGATCCCAATCTAGAATTCATAGTTCTTTTGCAAGCAGCTTTCCTTCAGGTATTTACCTTCATGTTGCATACTACTACTTGAAATTAGCCGAAGAACAACTAGGAGGAATGTGATGATGTAACAGTTCTGTCTTTTTCATGGTGTTTGCTGGTGGGGTGTTTGTTTGTTTTGGTTTTATTTTTTAATTGGCTTAATAGGAAAAGGATGTAAAGTACATAGGAAAGCTGGAGGTCTGTAGATAATGCTTTGTGAGCTAGAATAATTAGTACTTTAAATTAAGAGCTTCCCTTTTCTCTTACAATTTGAAAAGGAACACGATAAAGGAATTACGATTTCAGCATTTATTAGCCTGTATCATTGCAAGTTTTCTAGCAAGCACTCCGTTTCTTACCTCCCCCTTGACAAGATCGAAATAGTAAAATTATCACTTTACTTCCAGAAATAGTTAGCACATTGCAGAAATAATTTCAAAAATTATAACTAGGAAAATTTAGGACTGCCTTTCATGGATATCAGACATTAACTGTAAGTAACACACATGGCATTGTCTTTTGCTTGATACATTTCAGTAAGTCATATTCTGTCATGTACTGTATCACTTCACTGGATATAAATTGTTCTGCATGACATTTTCAGTACAGAATGGCTGTTACAGTCTTTTATTTGGGGAAAAATAATTTGAAATCACCGTGCCATTTCTAAGAATAAGACTGAGAAGAAATAAGGGAAAAGTGAGTGAAATATAAAATTAGTTTGTCACGTATAGAAAAATATAAAATTTTTCAATAATTTAAATGAAAGAGCAAGGGATCAGAAGTATAATAGATAAAATAATAGAAACGGTAAAATTCATAGTAATAAGAAGTAGAATAAGCAGAGTTGGATGATGACAACGAGAGAGAAACACAATTGGGCACTTCCTAGTAAACAGTAAGAGATTAATTAGCATTCCCTATGGGGCTACTAGTCAGAAGTTGAATCCCACCTTTCCTTTGAAGGCCAGCACATAACTATAAACTCTAGTGTTTATCGTTAACCTTTGAGACCAGCCCTCAAATGCTATCAGTATAAAATGTTAAATGAAGCTTCTCAAGTACAGGAATTAATTGTTACATATGGCAATAATGTTTTAATGTATGTATCTCAAATACCTCTTTGGATAATAGCTCTTCCTCTCCTACAGAACTGTAAAAATACATTGATCATTGTGGATATCTACTGTGCTATGAGAAGACATGCTGAATGCTCAGCAGAATGATAGTAACAGTGGAAAATTCTTGTTTATTTTGGCTTAGAAGTGTCAGATAAGATATAATAATATCAGAGTTTCTCATCAGATTATCTGTCTTTCCCAGATCCATCCATCCATCCTGATCATTCGGAGGAATTATTTCAGTAACCAGACAAGATCAGGGATACAAAATTTACTTCAAAAGGATTTGATGAAGTAAATAATCAAGTCCAACGGCAAATGTAAGTAGGAAAAGTTCTAGGCTTTTCCCAGTTCCTTTCTATTACATTACAAGGTGATATATGAAAAGAAACAAAGAAAAAAAGGAAAAAAAAATTGTGAGTCGTTGCTTGAGGGGAAAAAGTTGGCAAAGAAATGCTCAGAGGAATAACTTCTGAAATGTTTAGGTGTCTGTGATGTGTTGTTTGTTGTTTGGTTTTTGTTTGTTTTTTTACCATGAATTTCACTGGGATTGTCATCTCATGGTTTTATTGGGTCTATGCGCCAGCCACGAATATAAAGAATGTTTTTTCTTCAGCCCAGGTTACAGCATTAGAAGCTAAATATAATGGTTGCCTTCTTCATTGACTATAACTGTGAAGACTACTTGTTCTAGACAAAACTCATTAGCTTGAAAATTATTATTTAATGAAAAAAATTATGGACTTTGTCATTACATTAATCTGGGCTTGGAATTGAAAACCTACTCAGAAACTAAAACCCATTCCTGCTCTTATGCATTTGATGCTTTTTCTGGAGGGGGAAAAAAAAAATCCACTTCCCTGCCTGTTTGTGCTCAGCTGCATTTCCTGCCTGGGGGGGTGACAGTGCTCGGGAAGAAAATGGTGGTCATCACGGAGGAGGAACGTGGACCAGTAATCTGACACTGGAGACAGATGTGCTCAAGGAAAGGAAATGGGGGGCGGCTCAGACTGGGCTAAACCTTCTGTAATTTCGACTTTTTTTTTTTTTCCCCTGAGAGGTTTACCACATGCGTTGCAGAGATGCACAACCTAGAAAGTATGTTCTCTTTAAACTGAGAAGAAAGTTTGTTGTGTCCATGGGAGCATCTCCAGGGTCCTATTGCAGTGCAAGTCATAATTATAATTATTAGAATAATAAGAAAAAAGGAAAAACATTCTCTGGTAGACTTCAGTCTGTCTTACTCCTGTAACCCTACAATCTGTAGAGTTTATTTCATGTAATACAATTAAAGTAATTCCAACCTTGCACCTGAATAATCACAAAGTCCCTCATAGACAAATTATATTGATGGATTTTCATTTTTACTTGAGGAAAACATGTTTTCACGGGCTTCAAGTTGCACTTATTTTCCAGTTGTTTTCCAGCCTTAACAAGTAAATTTTATTCTAAAATCCATCTATGAAATGTATATATATATATGTGTGTGTGTGTGTGTGTGTGTGTTAATAGGAAAATAGAGGCAGGCTCTGGAGCAGCAGTGCCTGTGATCCCCACCAGAGCGACCACATGTTCTGTTTCAGGCAACCCATTCAGGGTCAGATTCTTCTCTGGCACTGGTCATAATTTCAGAGGTTTCTTAATTTGAAGAGACATTTATGTTGTTTTGAATTAGTGATGTTCAAGAAAAAACACACTGCTTGCACAGCATAAGGTTCTATAATTAATTTTTATTTGCTGGTTAACATTCAAATATGTAACTGCCTGGACGCTTTGTGCCCTAGGTTTCGGAAGGGGAAGTCTTAAAAATATATATTTTTCATGTTATAATGAAAACTCCCACAGGCAATCATGTAAATAAGGCAAACAAGGTTACCTTTCTGCTATAGCTTCTAACACACATTTAAGAAGAAGAGGTGCTTACTGCAGTATTTAACATACATGTTACTGTTTATATTTGCTAGAGAAAATTGAATAAAGAAACACAGATATATTTTTGTCCTAAATTGTTACATTTTAGAGCTTCACATGCACTTGGAAGAGTATTAGCTTTTATCAAAGTCTATTCATTTAGTTGTACAAATTTCAGTAAGTTTTTCAAGTAGAAGCATTTAATTCCCTGGAGACAATTTACATAACTGATCTTCTATTTTCGATCTGGGCAGCCACTAGCCACCGCAAAATTTTAATACAGGAAGTTCTAGGACGTGCTTGGTGAAGTCCTGTAGAGATTGGATGAGTAATTACTTGAGAGAAAATGTTAAATGACCCTCCAACTCTTTACATATTTATATTTCTAACTTTGGGTAGTAAATTTAGTTTGCAGTTTCAGTAGGTTTTTTTCCATGTTGCTTGCAGTTTATCATTAGGAATATGGTGTCTCATGAAGCAACTCTGTAGGAAGAAAGAGCTCAGTTTCCCATAAGGGGGTCTTGTGGGATGTTTTAGTATTCCAAATAGTTGGTATCATTAATATTAACTTTCTATAAGCCTAGTCACTGACATGCAACAAGGTGAAATGTTTGCTTTGTGTATGGGTTTTCCTGTGAGGGTCTGGACATTTCTAATACAGTCCTTTGAACTTTGCCTCCTGGCAAAAAGATTGTACCTCTGCCTTGCTCTTTGTCCACAGCTAGGCTGTGGTACTGCCTTTTTGTATTTTTCGTATCTGAATTATTTCTTTATCTGTGGTGGTCAGGAAGGTCAGCCTTTCTGTTCCCAACACAGCTGGTGAGAAGTGCAGAAGCAGAGAAGGTATGTATGAGATTTTTTTTCACTTTTCCAACCTTCAGGCAAGCTGAAAAGCAGGAATTCCAAGCTTACATTCAAATAAAAGATAACAACACATGGAAAAGAAAGAAGGCAATAAAGTCAAGCTTTTAGTTAGGAAAATGGTGAATTTCTCATTGAATTCTCATGTTGTTTGTCCCTTGAATGCTGTGTGGGAAAGACCAGTATTTTCTGGTTGCATATTATATAGTTTTGTTTGTTGAAATGTTTTGCAGTGCTTACTGTTAGGGTAACAGCACTTACATGATATCTAGCCTTGGAAATTTTATTAGCTGTTCTAGATGTTGTATACTTCTAACTAATAACAGATTTTCCAAGGGACAAAGTTTATGTTGTAGACTTGTGAGACCTGTCAATGCCAGCATCTTTTTTTGATTACGTGCACTGGATAACTAAGTTACCATGCAGTGATTACAAAGTCCGCCCCACTTAGAAGGTTGCTCTGAAGAAGCTGTCAGTGGTTTAACTGCTGCACTTGCTAGATGACTGCTCTGAGCAGTGCTTGCCATGGATCTCATACACTAATGATCCTACCATTTCTCCCACTGTTGAAGTTGCACTGTTAGGACAGGTGGGAAATTTTGAGGAAAAAAGGCTACTGCAAGAGCACTGTAGCCTTTCACCCTTTCTCATCCCTTAAGGTGATTACTGGCTGTACAGCACCTATAGCTGTGCCAAATACAGTCCAGTAATTTATTTTCAATAGAAGAGGGTTGTCTCTATTGATGGAAAAATCAGAGACTAAATTAGCAGTGATGATGTGGTGGAAATTTTTGCAATGCCTAATGTTAGGCAAAAAAGTGAAAGAATATCCTGTAAAAGCTGAAGCAGCTATGCAGCAGTTCAGCAATGTTTAGAGAGGGATGTTTATTTTGCTAGTTTTGAAAGGTGGTGATGATTTGCACTGCTTTTGCTTCTGCAAGATATAGAATCCTAGAATCATTAAGGTTGCAACAGACCTCTAAG
>NW_010179877.1:0-6959 GCF_000695765.1 Mesitornis unicolor | reverse complement strand
TCATCTTCCCCTCAGACCCCCCACCCTTGAGTCACCAGCCCCAGGGGACTCCCTTCTCCCCGCTAGTGGGGTGAAGCGGAGGGTGAGGAAAGGGGGGCTCTGGCCGGCGAGCAGGGCCAGGTGAGGATGGGTTTCCTTGACCTGGCCATTCTGCATCAGCTCCGGGGCTCTCCCATCTCCCAGAGCAGGAGAACCACAGCCCATAGCAGAATTGGGCCCCAAAGCCAGCAGAGGCTGGAGGAAGGGTTCCTGCCTCACGGAAGGAACAGCGTGGGCCACCAGAACAAGCCGGGTGGGAAGGGCGGCAGAAGGAGATGCTGCAAGAAAATCCGTTCCCTTGGGATTGTCAGGGCTGGCTGGCTGGCTTCCTGTCTCCAGAGGCCACAGGCCTAACTGCAAGAGTGATGGCACTGGGGGGAAGGAGATGAACCAGGGCAGAATGGGGGCATCACCAATCACAGAACCACTTGGGTTGGAAAAGACCTTGTGGCAAACTGCTCCAAGCAGGGAGGAGAGGAGGAAAAGCCTCAGGTGGTTACAGAGAGGGTGAGAAAATATGAAGAAGAAGTGGGAAGGGGAAGGGTAGGAACAGAGCCGCTAGCTCAAACTGAGAGGGCACTGATCCATCCTTAGAAAGATGAAGTTTACATCTGCTCTGGTCAAGGCATGGAGCAGGCCTATCCCTTCCCGGAATGTGCTGCTTGGCTGTACCCTATGGATGAAGACAGGAGAAGGGGTCTGAGCTGGCAGGACATGGAGTCACTGGCAAGGGTGAGCAGTCTCAGGACCCAGGTCAGCAGTCTTGTTGGCTGGGTTTGTAACCATGAGGTATCTGGAGACTAGAGCTGCCCTAGCAGAAACATGCTAGAAGGGTGAAGTGTGTGGCTGAAAGACTTTTGCTCTGACACTGTGCGATGGCAGGGTGTTGCTAGAGTGGTGGCATGCGCCTGTGGATGGGACAGGGCAGGAGCGGCAGGTTACAAGCCAGAGCAATGGCAGAGAAAAGCTGAGGTCCAAAGACTGGCAGAGCTGTATGAGGGGTGTCGCAGCAGGTGTGTGGGGAGGTTAGGACCAAAATGACAGCAGTGTGAATCGAGCCTTCCATTACAGAAAGGGCACTGGTAACGCATTGGGTGGGGAGCCTCAGGCTGGAAGGACAGGGAGCACTGGATGTCTCAGCAGCACTGGAAGGGATTGCTGGGGACCAGAGGCTGGCCTGAGTTATGTAGGGACTGGTGCAAATCTTGCTTTTCTGTTCCTCAGAAGACATAGGGAATGCTCTGCACAGCCTAGATCTTGACAAGGTGTTTGTGTGGGCAAGGAGGGAGAAAGATCTGAGGAGACAGAACAATCTTAGATTACTTTTTCTCTTTTCTCTCTTCTACAGCGAACCTCGTGCCCTGAATCTCCAAGGGAACCTTTGAAAAGGATCTTCCCCTCCCTGCCATCTCCTTATTGTTTGCCAGCTCTGCCCTGTGCTCTGCAGGGAAGCTTGAAAGAGCAGGCTGAGCCCTGGAGGACAACAAAAAGGGCAATGTAGTGAGGGTGCTGTGAGGTCTTGGATAGGGAACCTTCTGAATCTTGCTCCTCACCCTTCACTCTCCGCTGATGGCTCTCTGACAGCCTTGGCCACGAGCGTGGCATTTGGTGAGAGGGGGATTACACGCGGTGTATGCACCACCTTTACCATTTCCACAGGACCTTTGTCCTGCCTCCCGTCTTCTCTGAAGCCCTTGGCTAGCTCCTCCTTCACTAGGACGCTGGGAAGCAGGCACCTCCTACTACCAAACTGTTTGGAGTCCCCAGCAGTCCCTGTTTGCATGTGGCCTTCACCAGTCCCAGCAGAAGGTGGTCCCTGAGACAGCAGGTGCCCTGTGGGCACATTGAAGTAAGGAGAGCTTTTTCTTGGGGGGGGGAAGAGTGGAGGAGGGGGATGAAATAGATGGGGAGGAAAAAAAAAAGTGAGCCCAAGCGAGTGAGGGAAGAAGCACTGGCAAGTGTTCATGAGAAAGAGAGAGAAAGAAGGTGGAAGAAAGAAAAAGAAAGAGAGCAAGGGAAAAAACAGGTGGAAAAGTTAGAACAAGGGAGAGAAATATAAGCCAAAAGAAGGAAAAAGGAGGACTGACAGTGAGACAGTTGACGGCTGTTCCACCTGGTGGCAATGCCTTGAGGAACCCCTCCAACGTGCGTACACCTCACATTGCAGCAGCAGATGAGGAGGGACGTGGCTCCCCCAGTGCGGAGTCCCACTCGCCCTCTTACGAAATCCCAGCAGCAGGGACAGGGTGCAGCCTAACAGGGGTGGCAGCATGGGGGACTCTGAATCAGAGTCGACCTTGCACAACAACTCACTGTGGTGGCTGGCATGTGGCATGCTAGCCCTGTTGGCCAACTCTTGGATTATCCTCAGCATCACCGCCAAGCAGCAGAAACACAAGCCCCTGGAGCTGCTGCTATGCTTCCTTGCCGGGACCCACATCCTTATGGCAGCAGTCCCCCTCACCACCTACGCCGTGGTGCAGCTGCGGCGCGAGTCCTCCGACTACGACTGGAACGAGAGCATCTGCAAGGTCTTCGTCTCCACATACTACACCCTGGCGCTGGCCACCTGCTTCACGGTGGCCTCCCTCTCCTACCACCGCATGTGGATGGTGAGGTGGCCAGTCAACTACCGCCTGAGCAATGCCAAGAAGCAGGCTCTGCACGCAGTCATGGGCATCTGGATGGTATCATTCATCCTCTCCACCCTGCCCTCCATCGGCTGGCACAACAACGGCGAGCGCTACTACGCCCGTGGCTGCCAGTTCATTGTCAGCAAGATAGGGCTGGGCTTCGGCGTCTGCTTTAGCCTCCTGCTGCTGGGAGGAATTGTCATGGGCTTGGTGTGTGTGGCCATCACTTTCTACCAGACCCTGTGGGCACACAGAAGACGCCGACGGTGCCGCCATCAGAGGGCGGAGGAGGCATCATCCTGCTCTTCATCAGCACACACCACCTTCAACGTGCCGGCCATCGTAGTTGAGGACGTACGAGGCAAAAGGAGGTCTTCACTGGATGGCTCCGAGTCAGCCAAGACCTCCTTGCAGATGACCAACCTCATCAGTGCTATTGTCTTCCTGTACGACACACTCACTGGGGTGCCTATCTTGGTAAGCAGGGGGTTCTTCCTTTCCCCTCAGAGTCTGCAGTTAAACTAGGTTTCTGTTTCTCTCAAGTTTTAGAGAAGAAACTCTTGTCTTCTGTCCACCAGCCACAGAGCTGCCGCATCTGAATCGATGTTACTCTGAGGGCTTGTTTTAAAAAGATTGCAGTCATTCTGTCATCCTTCGGCAGCAGCAGGTTCTTAAGACAAACCTAAGCCTGAGGAATGCACAGCGCACAGCTAAAACCACTGTGCAAGTTTTAAGTGGCTAAGAGGAGAGGAAATTGTTCTGCAAACTTACAAGGGAATCTACCTCTGTAAAAGCAATGAGATTTCTATTTCTTCAAATTTGCTTCTGGAGAACTGATACACCAGCTTTAATAGCTGTTGCAGGCAGTTTTCTTTTTCCTTCTCCTTGTATCATCGTAGTCAGCATTCAGGTTTTGGCTGGCTGGTTGATTCTCTGCAAAACTGGAGAGCTGGGGAACTTCTCGAAGGAAACCAGAGGCTTAGTCACAGCATTTTTTGTTGTTTTTCCAGTGGCTGTGTCCTTTGTTAGCACCTATTTAGCTGCAGCTCATAATGAGCATGGGGAAGAAGGGATGCTAACACCAGGTCTCATGTTAGAGATATGACAGCTCAGAACATGGCCCAGCAAACCTGGGGCAACACCGCAGGAAGAGTTTTTCAAAGGGGCACAGGGTAATTACTTGACGAATCCTTTAGAGACAGATAGTGTTCTGCTACAGAATTGACTCGCGTTGTCTTTCTCCCTTGGTCTCCTCTTCCGTCTTCATTCTTGGCCTTGTTTCTCTCTCTTACCTCGAAGGTCGTGAGCTTTTTTAGCCTGCGCTATGATACGGCCCCTACCTGGATGGTCCTGGCTGTGCTCTGGTGCTCCATGGTGCAGACCCTGCTGCTCCCTTCCTTCATCTGGTCCTGCGAGCGCTACCGAGCTGACCTCCGCACCGTGTGGGAGCAGTGCGTGGCCATCATGTCTGAGGATGACGGAGACGATGGTAAGCCCCTCACCACCCCACAGTCGCCTTTCTTTGTTACCCCCTTCCCTAGAAGACGACAGAGGAAAGAGGGGTCTGCCTTGGGAAGAGAACCTGATGGCACTGGGAAAGGTGGTATGGGTGGCCAGGTGGGATTCATTTTATAGCTTGGAGTTAGCAACTGTGAGAAAATTTATTTTGGAGAAGACTCTGCCACTCACTTGCTGCCTTAGGACTCACTAGCATCCAGGAAAAATTAGTGCAACATCCGTTACAGTAGATGCAGGAGTAAAGACCATGTGTACAGCTGCCAAACCACAATGAAAGTGACACGCTGGGCTTCAGCCCAACTTGCTGATCCAAAGGTCCAAAGTTCTGGCAGTGGGCAATTCAAAAGCGAGACAGAAGAAACAGGGCAGTCTCTGGCTCCCTTAGTGCTGCTGCAAGCAGAAAGACGAGGTCCTTGTTCAGAGCTGAGCCCTGAGGGCTGCAAGTAGAGCGGCAGAATTCAGACAAGTGTTAGGATCCTGTCCAGGTGCCCTGATAACGCTCCTCTTCTGGCAGAAAAGTGTTGACTGCCGTTCTCCTCTTTGCCAACAGATGGTGTGTGTGATGATTATGGTGATGGCAGGATCTGCAAAGTGAGATTTGATGCCAACGGTGCTGCAGCTGTGAAGCGGGACTCTCGGGACATCAAGCTGCTCCCCATGCACAACATGTTGTTGCCCCAGGATAAGGTGCATTACCTGCAGGTGAGCCGAGACCTAGCAGGGGCAGCCCCACAACCCACTTTCTCCTCTGTCGGTCTCCCATGCCTTTGTGTCCTCTTGACTCTTCTCTGAGAAACCCCCTCCTGTTCCATCTCTTCAGGAGTTTCATCACCTGCTTCCTTCTCTGTTTTCCAGGTCCCCATCTCCCGGAGAATGTCACATGATGAGACTAACATCTTCTCTGCCCACCGCTCCGCTCCATCCTTCCTACACAAGTGGTCTTCATCTGACGACATCCGCATTGCCACCCCCCGCAAGCCTGGGGGCCCTGGCTTCTTGCCTCCTCAGCTGCATGACTACCAGCACCGCCGGCGGCCCCCAGAAGATGAGCTGACCACCCTGCGGCAGTTTTTGGAGGGAGGGCTGATGCCCCGGGGCTCCAGCTCCAGCGCCTGCTTCTTCCGAGATGAGATCACCATGTTCATCGACGAGACACCACTACCCACCCCAGCCTGCAGCCCACGGCACTCCCGTCTCCTGCTCGCACCGCGCCACGATCGCCGCCTCTCCCTCGGCAGCCGAGAGGAGGAGAACGCCGAGCGGCCACGGCGCTCCTCCTTGGCTGGCAACGAAGCCTGGCATGGGCAGGACGGAGAGCAGGTGCCACATGAAAGGACCCTTGAGGCCTCCGAGACACAGACCTTCCAGGATCCCAAACTATGAGAGAGACAGCATCAAAAACATTCAGTGCCATCACAATTTTTAAATAAAACTTCAAGTGTTCCCTTTGTCCCGGGACCCGATCACTAATTTGCATTCTCATCTTTCTCGCCAGCAGGCAGGAAACACGGCATCCCATGCTAGAGAGGGGAAAAAAGAAGTGGGACAGACCAGCAGAAGGGAGTGCGACAGACTGACGGATGGACAGCCTGTGCCTGCTCTCAGGTTACAAACACACCCACCGCTGCCACCGCCACTTGGCACCCTCGCCAGTCCAGTCCCAGTCCCTTTGTGAACTCCACCCTCGCATCCGCTCTGCCCTAAGAACAAGGCAGATGCAGAATGGTATTAAAATTCTATATTTGGAGTGTCAATCGTGTGTCTGTTTTTAAAATAGTGTATTAGTAATAATTTTGTTTCCATAGAAACAGAATGACTGGCTCAATGTTTAATGAAGCCTCACAGGCTTCTGGAAGGGAAATGCAGAACGTGCGAGTCTCCTTTCCTCCCTCTCCATCCCTTTCTTGTCAGTGCATCAGGAAGTCAGCAGATGCTTAGGGAAGGGAACGAAGCCTGTAGAGGAGTTGTCATGGGAGACTGGGTGAAAAGTTTTCCTGTCCATTTCAGGGGAGACTTAGGCTGCCTACAGCTAAGCAGGAACAGTCTCTGTGCTTCCTAATATTGCTCAGCAAAAGGTATTGCTTTGAAGGCAACTCCAGGCTTGAAAACAATTAAATTCTCTCCAAAAAGACCCTGATTCCATAACATCTCATTTCACAGGTGCAAATTGTTGATACCAGTGCCAACTTTATGATAGCCCAAACATCTCACCCAGACAGGGAGGCTGACAGAGCCCTCCAGGGGGAAGTCCCCGCCTGACCATGGCGTCAAACTCCTGGAAGGGAGGCGCGTAGGTAGTGTGCGGGAGATGGATCTTCTCCTGCCTGGTGCCGGCTGTAGTTCCAGCCACCAGAGAGGGTTTGGCTGCATCGGAGGGGATGTGGGAGATTGGTAGCTCTTCACCTCCAAAGCACTTCTCCATGCCATGCAACCTGGTCTATGAACCATCCAAGTGTGTCTTGTCCCTGGCACAGATCCTGGTAATTATCCACAACCTCTTACGAGGCATCTGGGTGTCCCATACCAAAGGGATGGTCAGCGCTGGAGATGCTTGGTGGATGCCTGGCCCACGGACCACGTCCGACAACGAGATGCCGGGGCTCTGCTGACCCAGCACCGGGCCGGTCCAGGCGCTCGAGCCGGACCTTGCCCCCGGCCGTGCTCACCCACCGGCCGGGAGGGCTATCAGCGGCCCCCTCTCCGGCTCCCCAACCTGGACATCAGGCTGCCCGCCCGCCCACCGCAGCCCCGGTCCGGCACCGCCCGCCG
>NW_010179876.1:6626-6922 GCF_000695765.1 Mesitornis unicolor | reverse complement strand
CAGGGGCGAGCCCGGCTCCGCTCCCCACCCCATGCCAGAGCGGGGTTCGGCCATGGGAGCCCCCGTGCTGAGCCATGGGATGGCCAAACCCCCATACGTACTCATGAGCTGCATCATCAGTGTTTGGGAGAGCAAGACCTCCAGCAGGGCCACCCTGGCCATGGCAGCAGAGGCCCCAGATTGTGTCAGGAAGACGCAGAAAAGCAACCCCAAAGCACAGCCAAGGAGCACAGTGGGCAGATCACCATAGTGCCAGGGCTGGTGTGCGAAGCTTTGGCCAGGGGGACCACTGGCCC
>NW_010179876.1:5519-6140 GCF_000695765.1 Mesitornis unicolor | reverse complement strand
AAAGCTCCTCAGAGCCCAGACACGGGCACTGGTGATGGCCCCAGACAAGCTGTGTGCAGGAGTGGGTCCAAATTAATAAGCCTTGTGTCAGACCTGTCTGAGCACAGCATCCTGCCATGGGGTGCCACCAGGGATGGGTGTCACAGCCTGGGGGACCCTCCCTCCCCAGGAGCCCTCAGAAGGGACCAGGGGCACTCAGTTTAAGGAAGCACCCATCCCTCCCCTGCAGCATCCCCCACCCTGTGTTTGCCCATGGGCAGCCAGTGAGGCTGGTGGCACCTGAGGTGACAGGGCCGGAGGAGCAAATGTCAGACATGCAGCAGCAAGCGGTGGCATTTTCTGAACCCCGTGTCAAGCATCCTCTGCTCATCACCGCCTGCCACGGCTGGCTCTGTCCTTGGATGTCCTCCCTCCTCCTCCTCAGCGGGATTAGAGTGAGCCGGGGGAGGCCAGGCATGCTGGCAGTGGGGAATGGCTGCAGTGGGGCAGGACACCTGGCACTCCCAGGAAGCGGCAAAGGGGAGGGCAGGGGTTCCTGCAGGGGGTATTTAGGGCACATGTGAAAATACCTGGAGGGGTCAGCTGTGAGCTCCACACCCCTCCCACAACTGCAGGTAAGAC
>NW_010179876.1:2298-5488 GCF_000695765.1 Mesitornis unicolor | reverse complement strand
TGCTGAACCCAACCCTTATTTCTCCCCACGGGGCTGTTATTAACCAGAGCAGTAACACTGAGCCCCAGCTGAGACCTCTGGGGAAACATGACTCGCTCCCAGGAAACAGTAAGAACCCCTCAGGAAACAGTGAGGTAGATGTGGGGGACCCCCAGAGAGGACAACAGATTTGGGGAAAGCACCTCCCATGGGGACATGGGGCTGCAGCCCTCCACAGCACAGAAGAGAGCCAGGAGAAGGTTAATCCCTCTCCCACCACTTCCCAAAGCCAGGAACCAGAAGGGAAGCAGAGGAAGCCCCCCCAGCCAGAGCTCATCCGCCCCCAGCGCCATTTGATCGGCGTCCAGGCGGCATCATCCCCCCAGACACCGTCTGCAGAGGAAGTCTCCAGCAAACACACACCCCCAGGCACGGACAGCCAGCCCTTCTGGAGGCTGAGGAGCCTTTGGCCTTGCACAACCAGGACAGAGCCGGCAGCCGCACGACTGAGTGCCCAATACACAGCGGGGAGGCACAAATACGGCTTCATGCAGAAAAAGCGAGTGCCTAAGGGCTTCTCGGGGGGCATCACCCCAAAGTGAGCAGGCAGGGGGCACAGAGCACCCCCACATCCCAATTCTCAAGCAATGGGCTGCACAGGAGCAGGTGGGGTGGAGGGGTGCGAGATGCAGCCCAAGCGCATCCCCTGCATCTCCCAGCCCCCCGCAGTCCCCACTGCACTGCCCAGCTCAGAGCAGGGCGGGATGGGGCCAAGGGGCTGCCAAAGCCCCCCATGGAGCCCTGACCTTGCATACACCCATCCCCATCATCAGTCCTGGGGGCACAGAAGAGCAGCGCTGTGGGTGCTCCCACTCAGGAGCCGCATGGTGCAAGGGGTGCGCTCGATTGCAGGAAGCATGCGAGTGGCTGCAATTACCGTCACAGGCTTTTAGGAAGAGGAAGGAGACAGTTAAGGCAATTCAGCAAATGCTATGCGAGGAAAGACTCTATTTTAGAAGCACTTAGGCTGCACACAATCATCCTTGGTCTGGATTAGTGACTGCTCAGACAGTGACGTGGGGGGAGCACAGCCCAAGGCCTCCCAGGGATTTGGGGCACCCCAGTGCTGCATCCCAACGCCCATAGATGCCCAGAAGCCAGACCATCACCGAGGGCTAACGAAGCTGGGGCAGAGGCTAACGAAGCTCCCGCAGATGCTGTGCCAGAGCCAGCACCGTACAAAAGCTTCAGCAGCTTTGAAGAGGAGCCCTGGCAGGGCTGCGCTGCGGGGGGAGGCAGAGAAAGGAGCTTTTCAAGACCTCGCCAGCATCAATGGGAAGCGTCGGAGTCAGATCCCAGTCACCACGAGCCCTTTCAATGGGGCTCTGCACTGAAGATAAGTGGAAGAATTCAAAGGGGAAGGAGAGCGGCTTGAAGTTTAATGAGCAGACAGCAACCAGCCTCTCGTTAGACAGCAGGCTGTGATGATGCGAAGCCACCAGCCCTGCGCACAAAGCCGCCCAGCAATGTCCTTTGTGCATCAGCTCTTGCATGTCCAGAGCTGCTCCCAGACCCCCAATGCCTCGACAGCCCCAGAGCAGCGAGGGCTCCCTCACTGGAGGAAGCTCTAAAACCCTCCATTTTCCAGCTGCTCCTGATGAAGTTCAGTTTAAGCCACCAAAAGCCTCCGCTCACATCATTCAGGCAGCACCAGGGGTGCTGAATCCCCCCGAGCATCTCCACCACAACCCACGCCGCTCAGCTGCTGCTCTCCATCAGAGCAGAGCGTGTTCCTGAGCCTCTGGAAGCACCTCGCCTGCGCCCGAATTAACAGCTCCTGACAGCGCCAGCACGCACCTAGCGCAGGCTGTGGTGTTTTGGCACTTCACATCACAAAACAACAAGGTGTCATCCATCAAGCGCTCTCCCGGTGCAAGCGCGCACGCAACGCAGGGCACGGCGCCTACAGCACGCTATAGGGCAGCTCTGGACACATGGGGCTTGTGTGAGAGCCCCACGGCGGGACCCCAGCCCTGGCAGGGTTTTCCCAGGGACATTCACACACCAAAGACCCACCCTGGGGTCTCCCCTCACCCCCACTTGCTGGCACTGACACCAGCACTCATGGGGACCCACAGAGACATTGGGATGGGGAGGACCCCTGTGGGCACACCCCCTCCTCAATTAAAGCTGGCTGATGCCATTAGAAACACTGCTGGGAAAGGCAGGAGCTCGCCACTTGTCCATGGAAAGGAGAACTGGCATGGTGCAATTAATCACAATAACTCCATCTGGATAAGAAGAGAAAAAAAATAATTATTTTGTTTCAAAGAGCACACAGAACAAGTTGTCCTCTAAGAATGTGATAATTACAGGCTTTAAATTTAGGCTGTGAGGCTCGCAGGCTGTTCCCAGCTCCACTCACGGTGCCCAGAAACCCGGGATTCTGCCACCTGGCCCTGGCACTGCCAGAGCAGCCGAGGCAGTGGGGAGGGACGCAGGGCCCAGGACTGCTGAGCCCCGGCTTAATTTCTCCATCCAATTGCATTACATCTGCAAAGTTCAGACGCTTCACAAGAAATTATCACCAACACCCGTCAGCGCCCGGCCTGTCGGAGCAAGTTAATGATTTGTCACCGGGGCCCTGCCCGTGCGTCACCGCGATTACAGCAGCGCTCCGGCAGCAGCCAAAGGCTCCCCCCCAGCACAGCCTGTGCGCTCCACGCAGCCCCCCATGCCCCAAAGCCACGCGGGACCACGGCACATCCCACCCCATGGGTCTGCACCTCCAGCACCGAGATACTAGGAAACACCGGGCATCCCCCTCCGCCAGCCGCCGGCTCCGGGTGTCGGAGGGAGCCCAAGGAGTTTGCAGGAGAGCGGCATCGCGGGGCTGCCCAGTGACCCCAGCGTCTGTTGGCGCAGCGTGAGGCTCCCACCCTGTTTGTGGGGCGATGTGGGAGATGCATGACCGAGGTGTGGTGCAACGCCTGCAGGTCTGTCAGCAGCCACGGCACAACCCGTCCGTGCTGGCACATTCAGGAGGGCATTTCCGACCTTGGCCGCAGCAGAAACATCTTCTTCCCCCCGCCCCCGCAGCTGCCACTGAGCCATGCAGCATCCCCACCGTGCAGCGTCCTGGCACCAGAGGTGGTGAGGGAGTCTGCCCATGGAGGCACAGGAGCCCACATGGCTCCAAAGCCAAGCCGGT
>NW_010179876.1:1793-2201 GCF_000695765.1 Mesitornis unicolor | reverse complement strand
CCCAACTGCACCTGTGGGAACGGGGGATAAAGCCAGCCCTCCCAAAGCAGAGAGCACCGCAGCAATTCCCTG
Organism: Mesitornis unicolor; assembly: GCF_000695765.1. NCBI lineage: Eukaryota > Metazoa > Chordata > Aves > Mesitornithiformes > Mesitornithidae > Mesitornis > Mesitornis unicolor. The sequence continues at coordinate 2,129 of NW_010179876.1, read as the reverse complement.
CATCAATGCAAGGCACCGCTGCAGCCCCGGTGTCCTCCCAAACGGCCACCCCAGCTGCTGCCATTGGTGCAGACCGACTTGGGACACCCCACAGGACTGGGAGCCACCACCTAAGCCCTGGCTCTGGGGGACACTGGGTGCCACACATACCCCAAACAGGTGGGAAAGCACCAGCTGGAGTCAAGGTAAAAGCTGAAATCCAAGGCAGACTCACACTGTTTTAATAGAAATTAAATTTCTTTTTTAACTTCTGCTAATTAGAAGCCAGTCTAATTTAAACCTTCAAGACTAGCACCAGCCTCGGTACAGATGCCGCAATTAAAGTCTTGCAAGTTC
>NW_010179876.1:1390-1760 GCF_000695765.1 Mesitornis unicolor | reverse complement strand
CCCCAGCCTGCGACGCAGGGCCAAGGGCAGCTCCGCTCCCAAAGGCTCTGCCATCTGCAAGCGCCTCTAAAACCCCAGAAGTCGGGAAGTGCGATAAGAAGCCAAATCCCATCAAGTACTCCCACACTTTTTTGAAGTCACTGTCACAGGAGCAGCCTGGGCCGGGAGCACCGTGCAGCTGCACCACAGTCGCCTATCCTAGCTGCTGGAGCGGGTTGGGGATTTCAGGTGGGGAAACAAAGGGGAGAGTTAATGGGATTAGGGCAGTGCTGGGCATTACACCCAGGCTGGAACCAGGGGGGAGCTCGCTTGCCAAGGGCCCCGGCCACAACCGAGCCACCCAAACCACCGTCCACGCCCCGCGCCAACA
>NW_010179876.1:727-1216 GCF_000695765.1 Mesitornis unicolor | reverse complement strand
AGCGAGGGCCCTGCCGCGGCCGCCCCCACCTTCCCACAAGCTCCTTGAGCACTGGGGACCCACATCCCCCACAGCACCTGCGTGGGAGCCAGCCCTGGAGGGGAAAACGCCCCTCAGCCGCTGATGGCAGGAGCTCTACATTCCCATCCTGATGGCCAACTTGTTTAAGCCAAATTAGCAGTAAAATGGGTTTTTCATGACACTTTATGGAAATCCTCCAAAGCAATGAACAATTACAGCCTCAGATGTGCAAAGACGGTTTGATGGGGTACCTCCATCGTTCCAACCAACTCTGATAAGACACTGCCAAGGACACAGAAAGGGACCTTAAAATCTGCCCACCCCTGCCACTGGCTGAGCCGGTCACTGCTCCCCCAGAGCAGGGCCAGGAGCAGCCCCCACAGGCACCGCACCCTCCCAGACAGGGATGACAGCCCTGAGCAAACGCCCCTGGCAGCCCCGGCACCGCTCCAGCTCCATCCCTGCGGC
>NW_010179876.1:0-693 GCF_000695765.1 Mesitornis unicolor | reverse complement strand
TGGCAGACGGACGCGAGACACGGGTGTCAGGGCTGTCAGAGCGACACCAGTGCCAAAACCAGCACAGCGTGGGCCGGAGCAGGTGCAGCGACAGCGGGGGCCGGGCCCAGCTGGGTCCCCACCACTGTTCCTGCATGGGGAAGGCGACAGGAAACATCACCCCAGACACGGGGCTCGCCCAGGCACCCCAACAGAGCCAGGGGATGCAGGGATGCTACAGCCTGGAAAGGCAGCTGCCTTCACACCCGTGCGGGCAGAACAGCAGTGTGGATCACTGGATGGTCACCGGGACAGTTCTCGGCAGGCAGCCGTGCCCTCTTGGCAAGTGTCCATGCTCCTCTCACAGCACAAACGTCTCTTGCAAGTTTCCATGCTCCTCTCACAGCACAAACGCCTCTTGAGTTGCTCATCCGCCAGCCTGCATTCTCCTTCTCCGGGCAACTCCCAGCAACATTTCAGCGTTATCCTTTCATCTGTGCTGTAAACCTGATTAATTAAGCTAATCACTCAGCTAACACAATTAGAGTGCTCTCTCCTCTCCAAACACCAGACAAAAAGACAGCCGAGGTTCACTCCCCCCCGCATTTCCCGCACGGAAATTCACTGTCAGGCACTGGTGGGGTCTCGGCTAGGACACCCTCGCCGAGCAGGGCCGGGCCCGACGCCCACCCCGACGCTGCTCCGTCGAACGGC
>NW_010179875.1:0-13324 GCF_000695765.1 Mesitornis unicolor | reverse complement strand
AATTATATACACTTATACATAGTATATGTAATATACATAATATCTATTGAGAAGATATCCTTGAACTTTTTAAAATGGGTATTTGGAAACCTTGATGATTTAATAAATTTGATAATGCTAGTGTAGTAATTACAAATTATTTTATTTCCACTGAAGATTATGAATGATCTAGACCTAGGATAAAAAGCAGCTTAACTGAATTAAAAAGGAAAAATGAGTTATATTCAACCTGCATTACTTCTTCACATCCCTTAAAGCTATACTCCAGTGCCTTGAGGGTACTAGAATGCAATTCCTGAAATTCTGTACTTTAAAAAAAATATTTTCCTGAATGTTTCAGAAGCAACTTACAAAAGAGTTTTGGAAAATCATCTGAAGTAGTAAAGCCAAGTTGTAAAGTTCTGTTCTCAAAAGTACTGCTTCATGAAAAACATGGTCTGAAAAGCTGATCCTGGTCAAGGTTTCCTTAAGTCAGCCACTGGCTAAGACAGAGAAAACAACCACATTATTGAGTAAGCAGCAGAAGAAGGGAAAAAAATTTCTCTCTGTTACCACATGCATGTAATTGTGTGATGTCATTCCCATATATAAATAAAATAATAAAGGTAAAGCAAAATATGGGTTTGGAACAATCACTGAGGTCTTGCAAAAATACTGAGAAACAGATTAAATACGTGTTTCCAGTGGATGTTCAGGTGCTTTTGTAAAATTAACGTTATATATAAACACAAATTAAAGTTTAAGTGCCAGATGGTTAATGAAGACCAGCCAGGAAACTTCCATAATTCACAATAATGAGTATGGTAATGAACCTGCATTATAAGCTGAACAGCCAAGTGATACATAGTGCCTACTTGAAGTAACAAAGCATTTGGAGAGTTTGATACTAGCAAAAAATGTTGCATTTCCACAAAAAAAAAATACAGCGATTGTAAGTGATAGATTTGGTTCAGTTGAATGAAGGTCTCCTCAAAGTTTGTTACAAATATTATAAATAAATTTAATCTCCATTAATAGCAAGCAACTAGAATTTAAATCAAGTGACAGAAATTTAAACCTTAAATCTGATACACTAATGTGTCTGATAATGAACACCTTTTCCGTTTCAGCATTTTCTGTTTTCATTAGCTTTGCTAGTGGCAACACAGAATCCTACTGCATATTTTTGGATGCTTCACTCTTATGGAAGTTTGGTTTGGTACAACCATGATAGGGGCACATCTAGTACTTGTCTGTGGTAATGGATTGTTTTAACGATCTATCTGCATGTGCAGGTTCCAGAAGATACCTGCAGAGTAGTCCTGCAGTTGAAACAAACCATCTCCACTGTGGCCTCTGTATAGTTACACTTTTTAAAAGAAAACAAGGTTGAATTCTCTTCTCCACTGTTGACAGGGACCAGTCTGGATCATAGATCATCTCTCAAATACTTTGGGGATGGTTGGGTAAAAGGAGGCCAAGAAGCAGTTATGAGGTAAGAAAAGCAAAGTCCTATAGTTCTACCTGAAAACTGATGACTTGTGAAGATAGCTTCACTTCTTCCATTCATGCATGGTCTCTGATGGAAACTCTACACTCTCCAGCTGTCAGAATGCTGTTTCCATTCTTTAGACACAGGCTTTTGTCCTTAGATCATGCTTGGACATCTGCTTTTACCTTCACAGCAGATGCCTTCACATTGGTCCTTTTTATTTTCAGACAGACTTTTAGCCTTCTGAAATACTCATGTGATCTGACACATCCGTTTTGCTTTTGCTTCAGAGTAACCTTCAGAGTAGCAAAATTGCAATGAAACAAAGGCTTCCTCTTTCATTGTCTTCAGGATTTAACATCTGTTTAACCAGAACTTCCGTCTTCATTTTCTGGCTAGATATTCATGTATGGTACATCACTAAACATAGGCTCAGCAGATCTATACTGCTACCAGTTCTGACATCATTATTTAAAAAACATTTATGTATAGAATAGCTAAAAATAGTTATAATTTTATTTTTAAAAATCTGGACAAAGTCTTCCATTTGAGGCATAGAGATAGGGACTTAAGTGTAAAATCTTCACTGGATTCAGTAACCCTTTCATCATTGATTGAAATAATTTTTTTTCAGCAAATTCTTGCCCTACATCTTCTTGACCTCTTAAAGCCATTAAAGTTTCTATAATTAATAACTTCATCATTTTAATAACTTTTAAATTTTCCAGATCTACTTGGTCACTTCCTTATACCTTGTACAGCCATCATTCAGCTAGAGCTTGCTGATTTTTCTGGAGCTTGCTGATTTTTCTGCAGTCTGCAGATTTTTCTGCAGTCTGGGCTGGCAAGAAATATGCTTGACACCATTTTACTAGGAGTCAGTTTGGAAATAAAACTGCTATTGAAAACAGACTAGTGGCACCCTGCTTCTTCCAACACCTCTGTCATCTGCCTCCTTTTGCTATCCTGCATCCTCCTTCTTACCCTTCTCTCTTGACAGACAGATGCTGTGACTCTGCATTTAAAGAAATTTCAAAGCAGAAACAGTGGAATGATGGGCTTTGTGCAATGCATTTGCTTTAGCCATAGTGTTCTTCCATTTCCTTCTTCTCTTTCATTACTATTATTAGGCACTTAAGGAGTCCATTTTTCTGTCTACCTCATTAATTCTTTTATTGTATTTCATATCCTATTTCGGTAATTTCTGTACATTATTGTATGCTGTTTGTTCCTGCTTGTTATGCACAACATGCCTTCCATTACCCGGTTTCTTTTTCCTTTTGTTTCAAGCCATGTGGTTTCCCTAGATTTTGGTTGCTTTGTTGTTTCTCAGCATTCTACATTTGGCTTTTGATACTGTTGTTCAAGTTTGGTATATATTTTAGATGTATTATATCAGAAAATGTTCATAATTATAGTTTAAAACTGATTACTTCCACTGTGGTATTAATTTATTTACTTTTAATCTAGATGTACCAAGAAAATTTTGAATGTTAGGAATATGACTTCAAGCATGATTTAATGGGCAGAGGATATTATTGTGCCAGTGTTATTAACAGACTTTGAAAATGTTTTTTCAATATCTTCCATACACAAACTATTTATACAGGATAAATCAAATTTGATGACTGTAAGATTTCTAGGCAAGCTAAAGACTGATCTTCTGTGAGAGGAATAATGATTTATTACTAGTAAGACATAAACAAACCTGAGAGATGTTTCAAAATCCTGGCAGTAACAATCTGCAAGATTTCAATAGCTGCCTAAGAAAAGGGCCAGATAAGGATAACACACCGAAACAGTGCGAAAGTAGCTTCAGACAGGAATCTTTATAAGAAATACTGGTGGGTTGACTTTGCTTTCTTCCTTTACTGTACATCTCTCATTCTAACTTTCTTCTGCTCTTGCTTTTTTCTCACTCCCTCTTTTCTTCCCCACTCCCTCCTTTTTCTCCTGAACATTTCACTTGTCTGTATTGATTGTTATCAGACTCTTAATACTCTGTCTTTTACCCCATTCAGGTTTTACTACAAGGAGAAACCAAAAATTAATACATTCTACAAGAATGACATCTAAGACAGCATATTGAATCAATCTTTCCAGAATAGGATCACTCAAATTTGTAATATTAAGAACTATGTTTAGCATATTTTTTTTCATCTGAGTTTTTTTGGGTTTTTTTAAATTGCCAGAATATACCTGTGTTGTTTTCTGGTATACATGCATTTTTCTATTTAAACTGAATGATAATCTGTGGCATTCTAATTCTAACATAGAAATATATACAACTACAATTACTAAAGTCTTTGTCTAATGCATGCAGTACATGCAGTATATGATACTTTATAAAATTTTAAAGAAATACAGTTTACCTCATGGAATACAATATTAATGGTGCTGCTACTGTTGTTACTGTGTTTGTGTAATGAGTTTGCGAATCCTGGTAATACTGAGCTCTGTATAGATATAGAACAAAGAAACTGGTTTTGTTTTGAAGAATTTGTAATATATTAATTTCATTCAAGTATATATATTCCAGTATAACGTTTCATGAGGTTTATATACTCAAGATGATTTATAAATAAATAGCGTTCATACTGAACAACTCCAGAAATATAATTTAAAAGGGAAATTAAATGGGATTTAGTCTCTCTAAATGAGATTTTGGTCTCTCAATGAGATTTAAGCTCTCTTGAAATTCAAGCTTTGTGATCATAAAATCATATTTTATTAAATGTCTCACAGTTATGACTCTAAAATGAGTTGTCATTATTGCTTTTCAGTGTTATTTGTATAATCAACTTGCGTCATTTGAGGAAAGTCAGGGTTTAGCTATTTCTTCTTTAATACCTTCCTGAATATTCTAACATACTTTGATTGAATACACATGATTCTTCTTTATCTTCCAGGGATTTTTGCTCAGACCTGGATCTGTGAGAATGGGATATGAAATCAGTACAATTGTCTTATAAAGACACTGTTATTTTTTGAAGAACATTTATTACTGTACATATATTTTAAAACATTTAAATTTAATTATGAAGACAGGGGAAAATTAAAAATGGATTCAGAATACAGACACTTTCTCATGTGTGATTTCTGAAGAAGAAAAGCAGGAAAAAAGATTGGTTTCTGTCTTATAATGATTAGATAAAAAGCAAGAATAATTACCAGTTCAGTGAATAGACTGGCACAAAGGAAGAAACACCCATCAAGCAGTTGTTTTTTTCAGCTTTGGCAGATTGTGCACATAAACAAACACACACCCCACCTTGATGAGTTTTGCCATCCTGTAAAATCTAATTAATTATCTTAATGGCAGATTTTGATGCATAATGTTCCGTACGATCAGTTGATGTAATTTCAGTTTTTATATTGTCTAAGACTTAAGTAATGGCTACAATTCAAATTAAAGGTAACAAGGTAAGTATGGAAATTATGAGTGCATTTTCCCAAGTCTTTCCAGAGTAAGCTTGTTATCAGCATGAAATACAATGATGACTATATGAATATTTCTTAATAATCTTGAGTATAAAATGTATATCAATCTGGATAAACCCTAGTGAAATAAAGTTTCTGTTTCCTCACTCAGTATTCTGGAATTTGTTCATGTAAGAGATTACTTTTTTATCAACTATTTATTCAAATAAATTTGAGTAGACCTAGCAGTTTGGTAAATCTGGTACAGAGTAAACACATAAATATTAAATAGTATGCTATTTTATCCGGAATTGCTTGATGTACCTTACATTCTTTGTCAAAATGCTCCAAAAAAGTATAATTTCCCCTCTACTCTGCTCCAGTGAGACCACATCTGGAATTTTGTGTCCAGTTCTGGGCCCCTCCGTTCAAGAAGGACAGGGAATTGCTTCAAAGAGTCCAGCGCAGAGCCACAAAGATGATTGAGGGAGTGGAGCATCTCCCTTATGAGAAGCAGCTGAGGGAGCTGGGTCTCTTTAGCTTGGAGAAGACTGAGGGGTGAACTCAACAATGTTCATAAATTTGTAAAGGGTGAGTGTCAGGAGGCTGGAGCCAGGTTCTTCTCCATGATGTCAAATGATAGGACAAAGGGCAATGGGTGCAAGCTGGAGCATAGGAGGTTCCATGCGAACATGAGGAAAATCTTCTCTACTGTGAGGGTGACAGAGCACTGGACCAGGCTGCCCAGAGAGGTTCTGGAGTCTCCTTCTCTGGAGACATTCAAAACCCACCTGGACACATTCCTGTGTGACCTGGTCTAGGTGATCCTGCTCTGGCAGGGGAGTTGGACTGGATGATCTTTTGAGGTCCCTTCCAACTCCTAGTATTCTGTGACTATATTCTGTGATTATGCATTATTCACAGAAATGACCTTCAGAAAACCAGGCTACAGAAATCCAGACTTGATATCTCAGCGAAGTAATGACCAGACCAACACAGAACAACACAAAAGGCAAACTACAGAAGTAGGCTTGTCAAGGCAGATAATTCAACGACTACAGTTTAATTCATTAATGTATGTCTGTTAGAAGTCAAATTCTCCTGTGAGTGTTGCACAGACTTCTAAGTCTGAATCCACCAAAGTACTAGGTTTCCTGTCTCCCATAACAACATAGTTTCTGAGGTTTCTACTGACTATAATTTTTGTTTATGTTGTGGATATCATTAGATAAGGACAGGACATTTACAGAAATTAACAATGTAAAGTACTACAGCAAGTACAAGAATACATCAGCAGGTTCTGGAAGAATATAATTTTAAAAGTTGTCTTCTAGTCATTTCCTTCTAGTAATAGGCATGGGGGCTGTAGATTCAAGGGTTAGTGTCAGGAAAGAAGAAATGCTTACTGAAGTTCATGGTTCAGATCAGCCTGGTACCAAAGCATGGTTAGATGTTTGCCACCCATTTTCTGCTCCCTGTCTCTTAAACCAATGTTTTATTCTTTTTAGAGTATTGGGTGCAATATAAACTGAAGACATATCCTTTTTTCTGGTTTTGGTTTTTTGGGGTTTTTTTAGCTCCACAAAGATTTTCACACCCTGTAATGATTTAAGGAGCAACACTACTTGCTCATGGAACTATATGGTGTAACACACAGTTAATAGACTGTCTATGCTCCTTGCAATGAGAGATCAAAATTATGTACCTAATTCCTTTCTCATTGGTACCAATTGTAAACCCATCATGAGAGTATTATCTGACATTTTAATGTTATTCTTGTTTGTTCTTCTCAGTGATTCCCATACTTAGATTTAAACAGATCTTAAAAGTTAGAAACACTCAGACCCAGTATTTGTTATAAGGAAACATCATCCATCAGCTGAATTGTTTCAAGATACTAATCTGTGTTAAAATAAAGGGTCTGTATGGTAAAGAGATGGGTGCAAAGCATAAGACAATAATCCTCAAGCAGATTAGAAAAGTAAAATGCCCCCTCCCCGGAAGTGTTCAAAGCCAGGGCTTTGAGCAACCTGGTCTATTGGGAAGTGTCACTGTCCATGACAGGGGGGGTTAGACTGATGATCTTTGAAGTCTCTTACAACTCAAACCATTCTATGATTTTATGAAAATATTTTTCCCAAACAAGTATAATATGTCTTTTATCAACTCACCTATTCTACACAAATTTGCAATATGTTCAGCAACCAGTAAATGAGGTTACAGTAAAGATGAATGTTCCACATACAGAAAAAGCAGTGCTTATCCAGATGCTGCAAAGCTATCTTAATTTGTAGCTGTTTTAGACCAAGAACAAAACACAGCTACTAGTTAAAATGTCAATTTTCTCTCTTGAATGTACTACAGAGGTGGCAGCAGCTGACAGGCAATTCAAATGTGGAGGATAAGTGGATAATGGAAATTCCAGGAGAGATCTCTTGCAACAATTGAGGAAAGCCAAAGGTGAAAAGAAATGCTACAGTCACTTGGGTGTGAACATTTGAATATTCCAGTTACATTCTGCCTTGAGCAGTGTAAATTCAGTATTGTTTCTATTGTCTTCCTGTTCCCCTGCCAGAATACTTTATTATTTTTCTTTTCCTTTTTTAGTTTTTGTTGTTGTTGTTGGTTTTGGGGAGGGTTTTTTGCCTTTATTACTGGAAATGCAGACTACTCAACAACATCAAGTGAATATCTGACCTACCTAGCAAAAAAATGAGTTATGTAGCCAGGGATTCTCAGTTACTGCCTCATGTCTAAATGCACAGAAATTCTACTATCTACCTAGCTATACCAGAAAGCTGAAAGGCTCCTTTACTTGCGCTCATTCTGCATAAACACAGACCTTCACAAGTCAGCACAAGTGCCTAGCAGGCTTACTAAGCCAGGTGGCAAAACACGTAACTTTGAACAGCTTTACCTTTTGCTCTGTTTTATATTGCTTTTGGATAATACCAATGGAGAGGTCTGACCCTCCCACTGCTTTGGAAGGTCATTCCTATTTCTACAACTCACCTTCGAGAGTAAGTGCAAGTTTATTATTTTTTATATAAGAGAAGCCAGACAAGAAAGCAGAGGAATATTCCAGAAAGAAGTCCCACTGTGAAGCATAGAGGCAGGATAGAACCCTTCAACTAGAAAATATAATTTTTTTAAATTAAGGTCCTTGTTTAATGTGCGTTTTAACCATCGTCACACCAACAGTTGGGATGCTGAATAAGCTTGTCTGGGATATGGGCTAGTATTTGCACGTGTATGTGCTTATGTGTAATTTACACAATTTCTTTGAGATACATCACAGTTTGCATTGCTTTTTCTAAACTGCCTGTAATATACCAGATAGAATAATTGTGTTTCTTTTCTGAAGGATTATTTAAAAACAAAATCCAGTTCAGTACTTCATTTATAATTACAGAGAAAAGTAAGAAGCAAGACATGAAGGAACTACAGGAAATATTTTATTTTGGCAGAGTTCTTGCATTACATTTGACCTCTGTGAACAGTTCCTGCTTATCTTCTTTCCAGACTAAAAGCCTCTTTTTTCCATATCCTAGGTTATATTATAACAAAGTCAAATGTCCTTTATATGCATTAAAATGCGAAATGGTCCTTTTTAACCGGAACTGCAATGCTCTGACAGTAGTACCAGTTGCTTCAAACGAAAACACAAGTACCGTTGTGGCAAATGGCTTAAGGAGAAAAAAATAGAGCTAAAGAAAAGCCTCCTTAAACTAGGCAAACAATTTAGTGTACCATAGTCCACTTAAACAGCCTTCTTGAAGGGAAAGTTAACCATATGAAGCTTAGCTTTAGCCACCTTTTTCCAGATACCCAAGCTGGCTCACAGAAAGCTAGTCAGAGCACCTTTGTAACACATTACAGCAAAAGTATGACCTAGCTTTGCTTCAAAGTTCATATAATCTTTCAAATATAGAAAGGTTATAAAGTAAGTTTGTTTACTGACATAAAAAAATTATTTTTCTTCCTTTTCAATGCATACAGTTTGGTTATATATCATAAACATTTGAAAACATATTTCACAACCTAACTACAAGCTGGTAAGTCTGACTAGATCACGTAATGAAAGAAATACCATTTGAGAGACAAATCACTTTCCAAGTTTCATTCCTATAGATTTTTGAAGTATGCTGATTAGATGACAGACTGGCATGATAGACATACACGAATAAAATTAACAAAGAAGTCTCTCACCTTAGGGCACTATCTGATCTTCCTGAAACTCTGGGTGAAAGTAGTCAAAAGTCTAAATTTTAATTGTTACCATTACCCTTTCTCCCGTATCTTCTGGAGGCCTGAATAGTGCATTTCTACCTATGCACATCTTTTTATCACATAGCTAAAATGATGACAGTACTCCATGTGTTTCACAGATTGTTTTGGCTATGTTCTACTTATTTTGATAGCTGCATAATCTTCACAAAAACCAAAGGGAATAATCCTTTTGAAACTATTTTAAAGGCTATTCTGAGAAAAGAAACAGAAATACTTAAAACTGCTCTAAAAACTTTCTGGGAAGCTAATCACCTTGTAAAGTATATCACCCAGCTCCTCTGCTTGATTAAACTAAACATTTCCCAAGTATTTTTTCTTTTATTAAAAATGTGACCTATGAATCTTTATATAATGAAGATTTACAGTAGATTAGGGACAAGGTAAAGTTTGCATTTGTAGGTTTAAAAAAATTACTGTCCTATTTCTAGTAAACATACCTGTTTCACACATGCTCTTTAAAATTTTGTAGTAATTCCCTGCAGTGAAATCAGTGAAAACAGTACTGAGTCACAAGGACATCACTATGCACAGATACAAACAGCAAAGTCAGGACACTCCTTTCCAGCAGCAAATTGTAGATAATGCTTTTTTCATCTCCTTAGTGTCTACCTATAATGCAAACACAACTTATTTAAGAAAACAAATATGAAGTTCTGAAACAAGTCACATTAAAAACTCACACAATATTAAAAGACATAATGCTTACTTTGCAGAAATTATGTCAGCAGCAGTAAAAATCTATAATTCCTCATGTTTTTGTGAGGCTGAGAATATGGATAGCCTATTAGTTTGAGTGTTGTGTCACTATTCCCGAGTACAGCAGTATTATTCAGAGGGAATTAACTGTAACTACACCAGTAGGAGGGTATTTGAATGATGAAAGGAGTACAGATATAAGAAATTACTTTTTAATGTTTTGGGAACTGAGAATTTGTTAGACCAAATCTGTAGCAAAACACATGCAAGAATGGCTGCCGGCGTCCTTTCTTTCAAAGGCAGCACTTCATCTAAGATTAGGATACCATGTTGCACAAAGTATCATCAAAATACAGGAAAAGCATAACTTACAGTGCCATTTTATTTGAAACAGTATTCTTGCAAAGTGGTTTTCCATTTTTCATGAAGGTCATTCTGTTTAATATTTGTTCCTCACTAAAATGCTCAGAAAATAACTTACCCTTGAAGGATCTCTGGGGAAAAACTTGCTATATTAACCTGAGTGGATGAAGCCCTAGTTGGGATATTTGGTCAAGAGACTAAACACGCATGGGGAAATCAGGAAAAAAGCTGTTAACTGCTTAGGACAGCACTCTGCAGTCTTCTTGACTTTCCATAACACCTACCCATTTGTCCCTTACTGACAGCAGTAATTCCCAGACTGTGAAGCATGACCTTTGGAACGGTGTCAGTGCTAGGTACCATAGCTGTCACCTGACTCCTGCTCCCAGTAACAAGACCAGTCAAATTCTGTAAGATGTGGATGGTATGGAAAAGATTTGATCACTATGAAATAACTAGAGTACAGTGCAGAGCCATCTGTAGGTAAGCTTACTTCAGCAAGCTGTACCTCAGCCACAAAGCCCTGGCTGCTTGTGATCAACATCCTTCACCTCTCTCTGTTTATCATCTTTAAAGAGAAACCACTCCACACTGAATATAGTAATGAAAGTCAGTATAAGGTATACATTGCAGAAACTAAATAAAAATACAATGTAGTGAATAAATTAAACTATCGGATAGAATTGAGGGAGAAAGCGCACTTAGTGGCACTGACATGGGAAAATAGGGCATATGGTGCTGTTTGAAAGAAGCAGGGAAGTTAGCAAGATACAAATGGCAGGAAACACAAAGAAAATCTTGACATTAATGGCTTGCATAGTCTGCAAAGAAAAAAAAATGAAGCAGGTTAAAAGAGAAGAAAATAAATAAAAGGGAAGTGATGGTGGAGAGAAAAGTTAGGGGCTACATCCAAGACATATACTGCAGAAAATCTGTATAGATTTCTAAAAGAAAGAGGTGGTTCTGAACTGGACTCTTAAAGGGCTGAGGAGTCACTTCAAGGTGATCTTTTTCTATTCTTAGTCCAAATGGTAAGATTGGTTCTACAAGTAAGAAGATGACAGAGGAGTTACAAGGATGACTAAAGGGAATATAAAGGCAAGCAGGCCAGAAGATTTCAACACTGTTGGACAGTGCACTCAAACAGAAATACGTGCTGACTGTGGAAAAAGCAGCTTAGTTTGGAATACAGGGCTTCATTTCTCCAAGAGAAGTCAAAGACAAGTAAGCCGGCAGCAGTCTCCTCAGAATCCTCCTTACTGTTGTAATACAGCATCTTCTGGTGTTATGTCCAGATGAAGCCAGCACACCAGCCAGTAACAGAAAACAAATTTTGCCAGCTACCCACAATACCTGCAAATTGCATATCAAGTCAGTAGCTGTAAGAATGACCATTAATCAGATTCCGTTATCATTTAACCTCTGTATTTAATGATTTATCTCTAGTTTAAAAATCTATTTTGAGCATTGAAACAGAGTGAGTTAAAATTTTTCTGAATATCTGATGCTAGTGTGTACAATCCTATTTTGCACGGTAGCCTACACACTTCTGAATACAGATGTTTTCACGTGTGTTTGCATCCTACTTAGTTAAATGCTTTGGAGTATCCAGAAGTCAGCAAATCAAGTAGCTGGAAACAGAGTAAGTATTTACTGGTCTAAGGAAGAGTTAAAGTCCTACTGACACACAAATTATTTGTAGTTCTCTCTCAGTTTTTAGAGAATTGAAGTTGTATTGTGGCTTTAATGACATTTACTCAGCTAAAGAATTACATACAAAGTTTGTTCTGCATTAAAAAACACCAGATAATTGAAATAAACTCTTCACCCATCTTTCTAAAAGAGACTTTCTGCCTTCATGGATACACCAGATACTTATTTCCTGCTTCCTAGTTTACTGACCTCTCAGCATATTAACTTTTAGGCCTGTCAGCCATGTGTTTGTTGACCTTATGGACTGTTGCCTTTATGGGTTTTAACCGTATGTCTGGCTCTCACAGCAACTGCAGCAGTTTACTATCACAAAGGCCTTAGAGATAAGGCATGACATCATATGCTATTGTTACTGCCTTTGCTAGCTCAGCAATACAGATATCCATACAGCCAAACACTTCATGGACTTCCTCTACATGTTGCATTTCAATTGTTGCACACATGACCCATACGATAGTCACAGAATTATCCAAACAGTTCTTCCATAGCAGATCTAATTCTGACATAAACTGCTGTGTTGGGTATTTCTGTGAGCTGTAATCCATGTAATCCTCTTAATGTTGTGACATAGCACATGAGCTGGCTGTCTGATATTGTATTCCTATCCCTTTGGACAAAAAAAAAAAAAGACAGCTAAATCACTGTGGTGTCATGAAACTGTAGCATATTAAGCCATTCGTATCATAATGCTTTGGACACTTTCCATATTCTGGAAGATAGGGATTAAGATATTACTGGAATCCCACTCTTGGTGGTTTCATAAACTCTTCCATCAGCTCCCTCACTACTCTTGGGTGGATCCCACCTGGCCCCATAGACTTGTGGGTGTCCAGGTGGCATAGCAGGTCATTAATTGCTTCATCATGGATTATGGAGGGTTTATTCTGCTCTCTGACCCTGTCCTCCAGCTCAGGGAACTGAATGTCTTGAGGATAGCTGGTCTGACTATTAAAGACTGAGGCAAAGAAGGCATTAAGTACCTCACCATTTTCCTTGTCCTTGGTGGCAATGTTCCTTGCAGCATACACTAAAAAGGATGGAGATTGTCCTTGGCTCTCCTTTTGTTGTTAATGTACTTGTAAAAATATTTTTGTTACCTCTTACGACAGTAGCTAGATTGAGTTCTAGCCGTGTTTTTACTTTCCTGATTTTATCTCTGCAGAATCAGTACTCCCAAAACCACAACAGGGATTACATTATTGCAAAGGAATATATTAGAGGAAGAGATTTTTTTTTTAAACTACATATAGCCAGGTACTTCGGAGCTCCCGACTCTTACTCTCCTCCTGTTTTCTCTTTCCCATTAACAAGAGCTCCGCAGCTTTTAAAAACCCTCCTTCAGTAAACGCTGCCGGTGCCAAACACGCCGCA
>NW_010179874.1:0-224 GCF_000695765.1 Mesitornis unicolor | reverse complement strand
ACAGGGGCAGCTCCTGGCCTGCCGGTGGCAGCACCGCCACCACCTGAGGACGGGCAACGGGTGGCACCGGGGCACTGGCCCTGTTGGGGTGTAATCGACCCCCATGTGCCTGCAGTGCCATCCTGTGCCATGCATGGCTGTGCCGTGCTGTCCTTGGCCGTGCCATGCCACGTTGTGCCACACCACGCCACGCCGTGCCATGCCATAGCACGCTGTGCCAGGCC
>NW_010179873.1:4300-4755 GCF_000695765.1 Mesitornis unicolor | reverse complement strand
GGAAGGCGAGCGGCGCTCGGGAGGCAGTGCAATAAGACCCCTGTAGCATGCAAGCATCTAACATGCTCATCCCGTGCAAAATCACACACTAAACCTGAAGCAGGGAACTGTTTGTTTTTCTGTTTCAGGTTTTTCCTCTCTTTTTGTTTGTGTTTTTTGTTTGTTTGGGTTTGGTTTTGTTTTCTTTTTGACATGGTGGGTAACATCCAATGAGGTTGTGGAAAGGTGACATCCTCTTCGTGTCCTTCCCTTCAGCTCCTGTCGTCGTTTTTTTTCCCCGCAAACCTGTAAAGATGAGCTTTTTTTTTTTTTTGGAAGGGGATATATTTCTTTCTGTTAACGCTTATTAATCTAAAATGTCGCTGATTGAGCAAAACCTTAATTGTTCTCAAAGTCCGCCTTACTGCGTCGTTATGAGAACTTATTGTGTCCAGCGGGTTATTTATTTATTTATA
>NW_010179873.1:3910-4246 GCF_000695765.1 Mesitornis unicolor | reverse complement strand
ATAACAAAAGCAGTAATTACTTCCTGTAATTATCATGCCCCTTATTTATTAAATTAAAAAAGTGAGAAAATGTCGAGTATTAAAACGTGAAAGCAGCTATTAATCAAACCTTTACACCTTCTTTAACTCAGGCGTGATGGTGGGTGTTATCATAAATCTACTCTGATAGTAACACAAGAATAATGAGTTCAGTAATGATACCGATGATGATGATAATGATTTTAACCAACAAAGAATGGTGCAGATTTATTGCTAATAATGTGGTACAGGAACCTCTTCATTAAAATTACCTATATGTACTCCTCACTGTTGAAAAGGAGATTACAACGAGTAGTT
>NW_010179873.1:1950-3636 GCF_000695765.1 Mesitornis unicolor | reverse complement strand
GGACATAAGGCGGGGTAAGGACAGAGAAGGGGGATGCTGGAAGAAGAGTTGCCACTACCCGAGCCGTGGGCGCGGCCGCGACACCGGGCGGAGGGGACTCCGCGCCCCTCGCCCTCCTGGGCACGATGCCGGCCTTTCTGCTCGCACCCGGTCCCGGTCCTTCACCCGGTCCCGCACGGCGCAGCACCGTGTCTCCCAGCTCCACTCCCATAACGACACGGAGGAAAACCCATTCACCAAGCCGCGGTGCGTAGGTGTCCACTTTTAAATACTTCTTCGGCTCTCCTAAAACGCCTGACCCTCGCCCCTCGTACCGTCAGAAGTCGCGCCGCGGCTCTGCTTGTGGTGTCCTGCCTCTAGTCTCTTTGTAATAGGGAATTTTCAACTTTAAAAATGCTAATAAAATTGATTCAGGCAAGATGCGCTTAATAAAATAGTGACATAATTACAGTTTGTACATAATAATACATCTGTAGTATTGTAACCTTGGCTATGAGTTATGAAATCAGTGTATAGGCCAATTAGTTACATAGGGTTTTTTTAACTAAGACACTATAAACACTGGTTTTAAATGTCCTAATTAGTAACTTGCTCATTAATTAACTTTCTGATTAATTGTGTAGCAATCTAATTTGTAGATGAGGCACTTAAACAGTGATACCTTGTAACTCTTTCGTCTGTCTTTAAAATTCGTCATTAAAACACAGTTTTGCAACCGCTCGGCCTGCAGGTTTGGAGGGCACTGCGCTGCGAGGTAGTGAGGCTATTTGGACAACATTCCCTGTCGGAAGTTTGATTCCCCCCGCGACGCTGTTCACGCACTTCGGGGCAGGGGATACCCATGCAGAAACGCGGTGTGGCCTCGGGCGTTTCCGAAGAGGGTCTTGGCTCGGCATCTCCTCTCCTGAGTCGACTTTGGCCCCTCGTAGGCTGATACGCGATCGCTTGCGGAGCGGTTTCTCTCCCTTCCCCACACCCATGCCCACTGACATCTGATCCGCAAGGGGTGATTTAATGCGCCGAACCACGAGGTAATGGCAGGAGTACATTTAAATCACTGCCCGGCCGCTATTGTAATACCCCGTGGCTGTGCCATTAGCATCAGAAAGCCAGGCCCTGTCATGAATCGCTGCTTTCCACCAGAGCCATTGTGGCCCGGGTTTGTCTCCGGTCCCAACCTGCAAAAGCCTTTAGCCCTTATGGCAGATCATTCTCTAAGTGAATAGAGATGAAGGCAGGGATATTAAGTGACTCTATAAAACATCCCGGACACAATTGTGTGATTGATGGAGGACAAAGTGAGAACAGCAGGACATGGGATCCTGTGAGAAGCAGCCCTGTCAGTGCGAGAAACCCATCTCTGGAAACAGCTTCTCCTGGTGGAGTTTGCAGTCTATTTGTATGAGTAATCAGCTGATACCCCTCTCTGTCAGCCGTGTTTACTCACTGATTTTCTCAACAAGACAACCATTGACATTGGATGGATGGGGCTAATCTGGCGCAGAACTGGCGGCTTTGCAGAGGCTACAGGTCGAAAATAGAGCGCCGTGCCAGCTTCACCCCGCCTAATCTAGCGGCTAATATTTATTAGAGCCAATTTAGACCGCGCTCCCGCAAAGAGCAAGGAAAGGCCCTGGTGCAATTAATAACACAAGCAACAACAATCGCCAGGCACATCCTCAAATA
>NW_010179873.1:258-1678 GCF_000695765.1 Mesitornis unicolor | reverse complement strand
CCGTGCCCCCGTCCCTGCTCCTGCCCGCCTGGCCCCGACCCTCTCTCTACCGAGCCGGCGGCAGCTTCTTGCTAATTGCTCGGCTCCCTTCATGCACACATCTCCACTAATTTTCCATTTCTCATTCTGCGGGTAGCTGGAGGCGGCTCGGGGCATACGGCACCTTTTCTTAGCTACCGCATGAATACAGTTTGTGGTGTACATCAAGTCCTCCCTGTAAAGGTGGTTTGGTAAATTAGCAGCTTCACTGTATAATCAGGCATGCAGCACAGAGGCCAGTGAGCTCTCCTGTTTAACCAGGTGAGATTTCATCATCTAATGGGCTGGGAGGTGTGACAGAGATGCTAAGTTAGCAATTAAACTTCACAAATATCATTCGATTGCAATTTTAGGTCAGCGCCAGGTTATTACCGGAAGAGGGAGGTGGGGGATACCTCCAGAAACGAGAACAACGGGAAAACATCTAATCTTTTTAAACAAATGAAGTAACATGGTTTCAATATTTAATGGTGGGTTTCTTAATCATTTTACGGTCTGGTAATGTATTTCTAAATGCGTATATTTATTAGCGCGTTATTTCCACATACAGACAGAAGGACGTTCAGAAACACATCCCACTAATATCTCTAAGGGGGTACAGGCATATTTATATTCCGAAGATAATCCACTCGATAATATTTTGGAACCCTTTTAAAAGCTGAACTTACCTAAACCTTACGTAAAATGAAAGGCGGGGGAAAACGAGAGCGCTGGGGAAAAAAAAAGAGAGTTGAAATAAACTTAAAGTAAAGGCGAAAACAAAAAGGGAAAACCTTTGCACAAAAGGTTACTTGAATCGTGGCTTTGAACAACGCAGGCTTCGGGTGGGGTGCGCTGCTTGGCTGTGGAAGACCCACACTCCTGCCTTTGGCATGGCATTTCCGCAAACCAGTAGAAACATATTGCTTTTACCTCTTTTAATCAGGTTTCTGTTAATGATGAGAGCAACCATCTAGGGTGCCAGGCTCGCCTCCAGCTCGGTCTTCCTTAGAAAAGAATGCCAAAGTGTACACTTGGAGACCACTGCCTTTTTATTGTATTCTTTTTCTTAAGTCCCAGGATGTCTGATACAGTTAAATACCTAAATTGAAACATAACAGAAAAATATTATTAGCTTTATCTGCTGACACAAGGGACGCAGGTTAAAGAATTTTTCATTTAATTTGACAGTGTATAAAGCACTTAAGGTACTTGATGATTTATTGATCAGATAGAAATCAGGGCATCCAACTGCTACTTATTTAATCCCTATTCACACGATTAAATATGAAATGAACTTTTTTTTCCCTCCAATTTGTGCAACAGGCCTTGCACTACGAAGAATAGAAGCGAATAGCTCTTCAGGTATAAATCTTCCTCTTTTGCTAATATGAATTACTGC
>NW_010179873.1:0-227 GCF_000695765.1 Mesitornis unicolor | reverse complement strand
ACCCGCCACTGAACTGTAAACACTGTTTTAATGGACAGTAATGGCACCGTGTGATTTTTAGCCATTGTTCCAAAATGACTACCGTGTTTATGGCTGCCATTAAACAGGAATTAAAGAGTTATGAAAGTCTTCAGTAATGAGGATACCGGCACTTTATAAGCCTTTTCTCTCCCTGCCGCCCTCCCTTTTTCCTTAGAGACGGAAAGGCCCCGTCGCGGAAGCCGCCG
>NW_010179872.1:0-2100 GCF_000695765.1 Mesitornis unicolor | reverse complement strand
ATGCGTTTCCTGCCATTGTGGAGGCCACACCCACCGTTACCCCTTATCCTGCTCACTGATTGGTCAGATCAGCCCTTGTGACACGGGCGCTGCTGGAGCTGCTCGCTCTGCTTTGAGTCTCAAATTTTTGGAATTTTGAAATTTGATTTTTGAAAATTCCAGGTTTTGAAATTTCGGTTTTCACCTCAAAAATCTCGAAACTGCAAAATTTTGGCATTCGAAACCACAAAAGTTTTGAAATTGTCAACTTCACAATTCAAAACTCCCAAGTCCGACCTCAAAATTTGAAATGTGAAATCCCAAAATCTGAACTTTTGCCATTTCAGAATTTCAACATTTCCTCATTTCGAAATCCTCGCTTTCCGAATTCTCACATTTTGAATTTTTGAATTTCTAAGTTCAAGGGTTTCAAGATTTGAAGCTTCCTGCCTCAAAATGACCTCTTCGAAAAATGAAGGCTCGCGTCAGAATTCAAAAGTTCACATTTCAAAATGTCAGACCTCAAGTTTCGCCCGCCACAAATTTCAAAATCCCAAACTGTGACACTTGAACCGTCAAAATTAAATGATTTAAACTTCCACTTTCCAAATGGAGAATTCCAAAATCCGAGTTCTGCATTCAAATCTCCCACAATTGCAACCTCCAATTTCCAACTTTGAAGCTTCAATTTTTCTTATTTCAAAATTTCCGATTTTCTTCTCTCACCGTTTCCAATTTTCCCCTTTCCTAATCTCCAGATTTGAAACGGTCGGTTTCTACTTCCCGGTTTTCGGTTTCTCTTTTCAAATTTCAAAATGTCGATTTCCAAACTTCCTGTGTCAAGTTGTCGCTTTTTGAAATGTCCGTTTTCACCTTTCAGGCTTTCAAAACTTTGGAAGTTTACCATTCAAACCTTCAAAAGCTTTTACACCTTCGATTTTGGAATTCAGAATGGCAAAGCTCACAAGTTCCAGACCCCGAATTTCAAAACTCCAACCTCAAAATCCAACTCCCACATTTCAAAATCTCCAATTTTCTAATCTCAAGATTTCAGATGTTCACCTTTTTTCCAATCTCAGGACCTCCAATGTGCGGTGTCTAATTTCAAATTTTCATTTTCTAACTTCAGATTTCAAAGATGGCCGAGTCAAAGCTTCCTGTTCCCAATTTTCATTTTCCAACTTGTCAAATTTCAAAGAGTTTCCAAGTTCAGGTTTTGAAATTTCAATTTTTCACATTTCAGGTTGTGACATTTCAGTTTTCACATTTCAAAAGTTTCAAAATTTAAAATTTCGCATCTCAAGATGTAAAATTTCAGATTTGAGGTTATCAAAGTTTCCAGTCTCAAATTCTGAATGCCAAACTTCAACATTCAAATCAAAAAGGTTCAACATTCAAAATTTCAAAGTTTCAAAACTCAAATTTCACATTTTAAATTTCAAATTTCAAATTTCAAATTTCTTTTTTCCTCCTCCTCCTCCTCCTCCTCCCGCCCCCGTCACGTGACCCCTGCGGTGCCCGTCCTCACTTTGGGTTCCTGAAGCTGGGACCCCCCCTCCCCTGCTCTGGCGGCGGCCATCTTGCTTCCGGAAGCTTCCATCTTGGCACCCCCGAGCTCTGGGCTTTTTTGAGACCCTGACTCCGTTTTACCGTGAAAAAAATCGGCGTTTTTTACTCCAAAATGAATATGCAAATGAGCAGCTTTCTTCCCATGAGGCTCCGGGCGGCAGCTGTGGCGCAAAGCATGCTGGGATAGCACAAAGCATGCTGGGATAGCACAAAGCATGCTGGGATAGCGGAGCAGAAGCCGTGGGAGGGGGGCCTTGCTGAGGGCCTGCGTGGTTTTGGGGGCTTCGAAGGGATTTTGGGGGTCCCAGCAAGGTTTTGGGGGTCCCTGAGATGCTTTTTGGGGCCTTCATGGGGTTTTTGAAGCCTTTTTGGGGTATTTCGGGGGCCTACAAAGGGGTTTGAGACCTGGCAAGGTCAAGGGGGTCCCCAATCACTTTGGGGTCCCAGGGGTCAGAACTGGGGGTCCTCGCTGGCCTCCTCCACCCCCTTCTCCTCCAGCTCCTCCATGAAGTGGGGGAACTGGCTCCGCAGGGCCTCCAAAAAGCAGCGGTG
>NW_010179871.1:384-977 GCF_000695765.1 Mesitornis unicolor | reverse complement strand
GGGGGGGAGGCGGTGTGTGGTGCACGCCGCGCTCCCAGCACAAAAGCCCAGGGAAAGAAACTCTTGGAAAGCTCGGAGCAAAACGCCGGGGCCAGGCGGGAGCAGGTCGAACCGTGCGGGGCTGTTCCTCTCCACTGGATACGTTTTGGAACTGCGAAGGAATTGAATCCGATTTTTATTTTTTTTCCTCCCCCTAGGATTTTTTTCTTCTTTTTTCTTTTTGAGAGAGAGAGAGGGCAGAGCCTCGTTTCTCCCCGCTTCTTTCACTCTCTCCAGCTTTTTATTTTTATTTGTCTTTCCCTTGAGGATAGAGGGGCACACGAGGAAAAAAAAAAGAAAGAAAAAGTAAAGGAATATGATTGCTTCGTGGCTGACTTTCGCCTTGCTTTGTGGAACTTTCTGTGCAGGTAAGTGCATTTCTGCGTGTTTACCTCCCGCCCGGGCTTACGGTCGCCTGTCCAAACGCAGAATTGAATGGGCCGTACAATTATTTGCAGCCACCGTCCAAAGCAGAGCAACAGGCGAGGCTGCAAACTAGGCAATAACCCTACCGCTGGATCAGCTTAATTTTCTTTATTATTTTCTTTTTTTTT
>NW_010179871.1:0-354 GCF_000695765.1 Mesitornis unicolor | reverse complement strand
TCCCTCAGTTTTCTCCTTGCTCGCAGGACGAACGTTCCCGTGCTGCTTTTTGTTCCCTTCAGGCAGCCTGTGGGAATTAATGGCAATGTAAACACGGCACGATATCGAGGAAACTTTACAAAAATGGGCATTTACTTCGGGGCGGGTGCTGCCGGAGTGTGTGCGTGTACTGGGGGGAAGAAACTAAGGGGGGTGAGAAGTTGGGAGCAGCGGGAGGAGACCTGGGAGTTGCTCCGAAATGGTGCAGGGCCGTTCAGGTAGTGGTCATGTGTGCGCCTCGCTCCTGCCGGGCTGCGGTTGTGTAACCAGGGGGGGTGGAGGGGAGCCCCCCCCTCCCGCCCCAAGGGGGCCCGC
>NW_010179870.1:0-1242 GCF_000695765.1 Mesitornis unicolor | reverse complement strand
ATACGTTAGAGCTTGGGGATTATTTATTGGTTTCATAATTATTTCGGAGTTGTTTCTGGGGCCTCCGACTTATTTTATGTTGTGGGGTTGTTTTTTTTTTTAAAGAGAAAAAAAAAACAACCAACACACCCACGGAGCTGCCAGATGCATTTTTTAAAAATCTTCCTCGTCCAAATTATTATTACTGACTGTCTGGGAGAGTAATCGAATACAGATTATCTATTCCTTAACGTACCACCAAAACACATAAAGCGTTCACATGTTGCACAGAGCCCTGTGGAGCAGCAGAAAGAAAGAACCTAATCCTGCAAATCCTCACAGACTTTTATTGTGCGGTTTTATTTTTGAATTCATTGAGATTCTTCCCAAATCTCACCGTTTGGATATCAATACTTACTTCTGCAGATTGGCCCCGTGTTCCTTGTGCATGAAACTGTTGCCCAAACTGGCCCAATCTGTGTCTGTACTGTAGCAGGCACAACACTCTGTGGGTGCTGGTCTCTTCTCCCAGGTGATGGGGGATAGAACAAGGGGAAACGTCACCAAGCTGTGCCAAGGGAGGTTCAGGTTAGAGATAAGGAGGAAGTTCTTTACTGAGAGGGTCGTCAGAAGCTGGACCAGGCTGCCCAGGGAGGTGGTGGAGTCACCATCCCTGGATGTGTTTAAAGAGTGGGTAGATGAGGTACTTAAGGATATGGTTTAGGGGGTAGACAGGAGCGGTTGGACGTGATGATCTCAGAGGGCTTTTCCAACCGAGCGATTCTGTGATTCTGTGATCTCACTGTAAACAAATGGATTTTGGACCCACAGAGTTGGGTCTGTTCTGGAGTAGAGGCTGGTACCTATTCCAGGGACCCTGGGAATGCCTTCCCGCAGCTCAGAGGATGAATGAGCCAGCAGAAACTCAACGGGTGCAAATGCTGTGCTTATCTCTTATCAGCTTCTTTTCCTCACAGTTAAAAAGGACATTTCCCTTCTTCACCCCTGCCCAAAATCAGACCCATGGCCTCACCTCTGGTTACTCCAAATTTTGAATTCTATCTGTGTTTACACCTCACATCTCACCTCAGCAGCACCCATTTTCTCCATCGTGCCCCTTCCCAGGAAACCCCTGTCCTTGCGAGCAGCCAGTGATCATCATACGGGTAACTTTAAAAACCCAAATGCTATATTTTCCCTACGCACCCATTATCAATCACAGTTTAACAGCAACATTTTAGTCAGCAAAATTTCATCCCTTAA
>NW_010179869.1:41068-45755 GCF_000695765.1 Mesitornis unicolor | reverse complement strand
ATGACCTTGAGCCAGCAATGTGCCCTTGTGGACAATAAAGCCAGTGGCATCCTGGGATGTATTAGAAGGGGTGGTTGTAGGTCGGAGAGATTCTCCTCCCCCTCTACTCTACCCTGGTGAGACCATATCTGGAATATTGTGCCCAGTTCTGGGCCCTCAGGTCAAGAAGGACAGGAACTGCTTGAAAGAGTCCAGTGCAGAGCCACAAAGATGCTGGAGGGAGTGGAGCATCTCCTGCTGAGGGAGCTGGGGCTCTTGAGCTTGGAGCAGAGGAGACTGAGGGGTGCCCTCATTCATGGGGATCAATTTGGAAAGGGCAGTGCCAGGAGGAGGGAGCCAGGCTCTGCTCTGGGATGTCCAATGCCAGGACAAGGGGCAATGGTCCCAAGCTGGAGCACAGGAGGCTCAAGCTGAAGATGAGGACAAACTTTGTCAGTGTGAGGGTGGCAGAGCATGGCCCAGGCTGCCCAGAGAGGTTGTGGAGTCTCCTTCTCTGCAGACATTCAAAACCCGCCTGGACGCTTTGCTGTGTGACCTGGTCTGGGTGATTCTGCTCTGGCAGGGGGGTTGGACTGGGTGATCTTTCAAGGTCCCTTCCAACTTCTAATATTCTGTGATTCTGTGAGTAAAGCAGCGTCCATCAGTGAATTTTTTATGCAGCTTTGTTGATTAAGGAGTACTTTGCTCATCTCTAGTACTTTCTGCCAATTGATGTAATTGTTCATTTTAAGTTGAATTTAAGCCTCTGTCTTTTTTCTAGTACAGAGGAAATCTGAAGTGTACAATGAAAGGTGTTATGCATATGAAAACAATGGGAATAAACATAAGTTTCTTTAATGTTCTGGTTTTGTCTTATCCACAGTACTGTCCGATTTCTTTCATAGAGTAACATGTGGCTCCATTTGCCTTCAGTTGTGTGAACATTGGTGTAGAGCTCCCTCCCTAATTGGGTGCTTTCTGATGTTTTCAAGGAATATTTTATCCTGCTGATCATCACAGATGGAGAGATCACTGATCTGGACCAAACCAGGCAAGTGATTGTTAATGCCTTTAAGCTGCTGATGTCCATTATTATTGTTGGAATGGGTGAAGCTGATTTCAAAGTGATGGAGTTCCTTGATGGAGACAGTGGTGTCCTGAAGTCCTTGACAGGAGAGCCAGCTGCACGAGACATTGTCCAGTTTGTGCCTTTCTGACAGTTCAAAAATGTAAGTTATCTTTAACTTCAGAAGAGTCCTGGTGCCAGTATGTATGCAGTTATCACATCTGAAAAATTATCATGAGTCTAGACAAGGCAGCAAACTGTGTGCTCAAAGTACTGTCCAAGCTGCTTGTTCCTAGTGAAAGTTGGTTTGCTTCTGTTTGAAACTGTGTGCCTGGTCACTGCTCTCTTGCAGCTTTTCTTAAAGAGCTCTCATTGTGTCATTGGTACAGTGTACTGTTTGCTGTTGCAGAGTTCAAGGAGTAAAGGAGACGTTTTCTCTCCTGGGATTAAAACATTTAGGCAAGGAACTGAGATCATATTGTCAGTCTCTGATGTTGAGTCCTGTGAGTGATTTAAGCTAAGTCTTCCCTGTCGTTGAAAGCAGTCCAGTCATTCCTCAGTTCCTCCCTACTTCCACTGTTGGCACTAGCATTCGTGCACGTTGCACAGTGAATTGGGTTGAAGAGTGAAGTCAAATGAAGACCCCAAAAAAGAGAAATGGCTAGTGGCTGGGACAGTTTCCCATCCAGATCAGGGCCATATAAAGGCTGTGTTCCTGGGCTTGAGGTGGGAGCAGTGCAGGGGTGGGAACGAGTGATTTTCATAAGCAGTGCTCACTGAGACTGACTGGAAGTACTTCTAAAACTGCAGGAAGGAACTCTTGAAACAGGGAGTGAGACATGGCAGGTGAGGGGCTGCAGTCTGATTTCTGTAAGAGTTTGTCATTGGGCTGATAAACCCTTTCTCTGCAGTATTTCTGATTTATTCTCTTCGTTCTCCTTGCAGGCTCCATGGGAAGTGCTTTCCCAGATGGTTCTGGCTGAAGTGCCTAAGCAGTTGGTGTTGTTCTGTAAGTGGCAGGGATGGCCACCCATGAAACTGACGGAAATAAAGAATATTGCAGCCTGACCCTGGCCACCCGTGTCACTGGGCAGAGGAGAGCTGCCTGCACCCATGCTCTCCCTTGTATGCTGTGAAGCGCTCAGTGCCCCGAGACTGTACTGTTCACACTAACTCTCATACCTGCTTGTGCTCTGAATCTTTGATCTTTCCTGTTCCTAATCAGAGGAAATGTAAATACAGAAAAAAAGACAACTGCTGACAATTTTTGTCACAGAAAAATAGACCTTGTTGGTTTTCCACCTTGCAACAGTGACACATCATAGCACACGTCGTTACTTGACACAGCCCATCCGCTGCTTGGTGTCAGAGTGGGCATGTGGACTGAGCTGCTCACGCAGCACTGTTTCAGTGCTGAGCTTGTTAGAATGAGTATTGCAGTCACATTTGTTGAAATGATCCTAACCCTGTGTTCTTGGACAGTTTTGTTTTGTTTTTTTTCCTTCTGTCAAGCTGACTTGGGAATGGGGACCCTGCTGTCCTGGTTGGTACCAGAGTCTGTTGGTTGGGTTCCTGAGGTGTTTCCTGTTGTGCCTTCATGAAGTGCCAGTGTATTTTTATATGTAGAGGTTTATTTTTAAATTTCGGTGACCAACAAAAGTCTCACTAGCTGCTATGAGGAAAATAACTATCCCAGCAAAACCAGGACACCATACTTTGCAATCTTATTTTTAATCACATTTTCCTATTAGCAAAAATTGCTGCTTTGATGGCCTCTTTCTTGGAGCCATTGTTGCAGTTTAAGAACATGGCACTTTGCTTATTTGAGGGGGGATTAAAGAGGATTAATTATTAATTAGAGGTAGGATTAATGTGGTATGATTAAGTCACATTAATGTGACTTTCAAAATCCAGCAACTGGAAACATTGAAATAAAGATGCTTTGAATTATTTATTTGTGTCCTAGAAGTTACAAAATGAAGAATTAACTATCTGTGGAACTCCAAAGAGGTGTTTCCTTGTCCTCAGAAGTGTCTATTGTATGGTAAGGGACTGCAGAACAGGCGTGTGATAGCAAAGCACGGTTGTTTTGAGACAGGAGTTGATAGCTCAAGAGATAAAGAAATTTAGGCTTGTCATTGCACTGGAAGTGGTCATTACTTCCCATTTCATAAATAAATAACCTGCTTTGACATACATAACATGTCTGAACTTTTATTTCCTTTCTGAGTTTTTGTTTTCCAGCAATGTGGTTATTTTAGTTTATGGAAGGTCTTTGCTGTAGTACTATCCAGGTGGTGATTCAGCATCTGAGTTGGCCTAGATTGAGTGTGATCAGCTGAAAAAGCAGAGCAAGTTGTCCGTCATCATTAGTTTTCTTACCTGTTGATCACCAAGACAGCTGAATGTCTGTCTTGCAGCCCTGTCCTGCAGTAAGATGAACTGTTTCTTTACTGTGAAATGATGAAAGAACTAGTCTGTCCTACCAGGTAAGCCAGGAAATGGTGAGAATACACTGGAAGACTGCCCTGGTGATTCAGGCGGTGTGAAAGCAGAACCTGGGTTTGAATCCACACCCTCAACTTAGACTAGTTGTTCTGCATGGTATCTGCCATCAGACTAGTATGTAGCTTGTGCGTGAAGGGCTGTGGGTCTAGAACCACTGCTGAGCAAAGATGAACTTGTGCTAATTTTTTATCCAAACCGAAGTTTTGACCATGATGTGTTCTTCCAGGTTCCACAGGCAGCAGATAGTTATCTCTAGAGGAAGCTGAGCTGTCTCTTCTGGAATACTCCATCATCTAGCCTGCAGCACCCAGTTTTCTTGCACTTAGATTTTTGAAGGAAACCAAGCAACCTCTCTCCTTGAGTGGCTGCCTAAACTAAAATGTGTTACAAGTGTGGAAGAGAGGAAGGAAAACTGCCAGGTCTTTTCTGAGAAGCTGCACTGTTGGTTGAGAATATCCTTCACTCATGTTTTCAGCTGCTTACAACCTGTAGGGAGAGCTCCTCATCTTTGTGTTATGCATACGAGAAACCTAAGGCTGTTTTTTGTGCATGTATGCTTTTTCTTTTTTGTTTTTATTACTAAAGTATTTTGTAATGGATATTTACAGCAGTGGTTCTGAAGGCTCACCAGTCCCTTGTTTGGACCAAGAAATACCAATGACAGTGTGCAGTGAATGGTGCAGGCTTCAGTGAATGGTTTCTTTGGCAGGACATCAGAAGCACACTAGGGCTTTCCTTTGCTCCAGCCTCAAGGGGCAGAAGATGAGCTCTGAGACAGCAGAATGCATAGTGGGAATTCCATTTTGCCTCTCCTTTTTAAACCTCCCTCTGGACTGGCCATGAGGGGTGGAGTCACTGCTCTGCAGCTACCTGAGGTATCTCCAGGTGCTGGATTAATGGTAGGAAAGACCCCCTCTCTTTTGGGGAGGAAGAGGCCAAGATGTGGCAGAGGCAGATCTGAGGAGGTTCTTCCCCCTGCGTCAGTGGAGGAGAATTTGGAGGAGATGCTGTTTACCTGCAGCTAAGTTGCTGAAATGTGAACAAGCAAAGAGACACAAGTCCCATGGTGGTTGCTTGAGAACAAAAGCTGCACAGGTGTGGGCCCAGGTGAAAACCCATGGGAGGGTCAAGCTT
>NW_010179869.1:39324-41037 GCF_000695765.1 Mesitornis unicolor | reverse complement strand
CTGAACCAGGACAGCAGTTTTGCCCACTTTCTCTCATTCCTGACTCTTCCCAGTGCTCCTGGTTTTAGAGGCAGTGAAGATGGCGGCTGGGAGTTGTCTCCTGCCTTCTGCTGCCCTCTGGGGGTACCTGGAATGCAGATTTATGGCTTGGTTGTCGCTTAAGGTAGATGAGAGCTCAGGTTTTCTTCCTTGGGAGAATGTGATGTTCTCACCCAGTGCCGGTGCATCCGGATGCCATCATCCTAGATCACTCTCTCACTTGATCTCCATGGCAAGAACAGGAAACACCCTGGAAGTCTCTTTATCCTGATCTTGGCCGAGATTGTGCAAGCATCCTTGTTACTGTGATCACCAGAGGTATTTCAGCCTCTGGGCTTTGTATAGATCAAAAGCATGTGGGAGCTCACTGGGGAGGGTTCCTCTTCCTTCCATTCAATAATCTATTCAATAAATACTTGTAACACTTCATGCCAGACTATGCTATGCTACCCAACAGAGCTCTCTCCTCTATGGGAGATAATGCTCCATCCTCCACCTTTGCCCAGACAGCTTGTTGGGCTAAGAGCCCTACTTGGGGTATAAAATGTTTGGTTCCTCCAGGGACTGTTTCACCAAACTGGGGCACTGTCTTCAGGTGAAGGCAAGTGATGGAACTGTTCCAGGTGTTTGAAGAAGCAACACAAACTCCACTGGGGAAGATGGTGACTTCTGATCAGCTTTGACTAAATAATGAATCCACCCATCAGCAGCACACTGTCGTGGTCTGAATGTCTCATTAAGCAGCCTAAATTGCACGCCTTCCCCCCCTTCAGCTATGACTGGGCGTGCGGTCAATGCACTGAGCTGTCTGTGCTGCTCTAAACCAATGGTCTTGCTCATTTGGGTTCACAGAAATGGTGCTGAATGCCGCTGGCCTGCTATATTTTGTTGCTGCACCATGAAGTGGCATTCTCCTCACCATACCTCATTTCCACTGCCACTGGCGCTGCTTTGCTGGCACTCCAGGAAGCTCTTGTGGAAGAGGCGAATAAAAGGAATAACTGCAGGGGCTTCTTTTGAAGCAGCTGGGCATTGCACAGGTGTGCTTCACTTGGTGTTTGCACAGCTGGATCAGCCACATGCTGCAAACTACCTTGAAGGGCATGTGTGGGTGCTGGGCATTGGGTGGAGAGCCAGACTCCCAGGAGGAAGAAATGCTTTCCAAATCCTGCAGAGCCCATGACTATATGATTGCTTTAATCCAGTCTGAATCTGTGCTCTGAAAGGGCTCTAGCATCTTCTGTTTACTGGTTCTTGTGCAGGTGAGATGAGCTTGATCTGGCCAAGCTGGTGAACACAGTCACGAGCAGAGCTGGCTCCTGGCAGGATGTGCCTCTCTCTGGTCACCATCCTGCTGCGAGGGGCTGGTGCCCGTGCCCTGTGGAGCTCCCACCCCACCGTTCCTGGATTTCAATGCTTGTCTCTCTGTTGCAGAGAGCTGTCACCTGGCCTCCACTCTGTCCCCAGAAAGTTGTGGTGTGCCCTGCTCTCGTGTGATGGGAGGTGAGCAGGGGCTGCTTAGCACACACTGGACCCAGTGCAGGTTCCTCGTGTCAGGCGAGCCCAACCCTCCTAATCTGAGAGCTGAGAGCCAGCCTGGGCGACTCCCATTCCCCACCCTCCCTCTGTTTGTTTTGGAGGGCTTTAACAACAGGAGCCGTGATTTTGTACTGG
>NW_010179869.1:29609-38839 GCF_000695765.1 Mesitornis unicolor | reverse complement strand
GCGGCAGGTGCAGCTCAGCTTCCGAGGTGGGTCCCGGCCGTGGCGGGTGGGAAGCAGGGAGGGACGGGGCTGCTTTCCCTGTAGCGGGCGGGCTGAGCCGTGATGCCCCGCCAGCAACTCACGCCTCTCCTCTCCTTCCCGAGGCTTCACCCAGACGGAAGATCCGCTGCGGCCCGGAGGCCGTCTTCGGGGAGGTAGGGGCAAACCGGCGCGACCCCGGGGCTCCTCTGCAGGCGCCATCCGTGGGACGGGAACAGGACACGACAGCACTTCGGCCGATGCCTCATTGGGCAGGAGGGTGTAACTGGGGGAGTAGGGCCAGGGGGTGAGCGGGAAGCCTTCCTTCAGAACCCATCTTCACTGCCACATCCCTGAAGCCTGTACAAGCCCAGCCATACTGGGCCGGCAGGTGATTCCTGATGCTCATTTCCCATCTCATCCAGATGCACCTGTGCTCCCTGGGGAAGGATTGGGAACAGGAGGGACCTTTTCCTCTTGCCAAGTGCAAGGCATTCAGCTGGTTTGGGTATCAGGTGTATCTTGGCCTCGAGGCACAGCTTTCCTGGCCTGAGGGCTCCCTGCCCTGGGTGATCTCTTCTCCCAAAGTACCTCTGTACCTTCCCATGCCTCCTCTTGCCCCACAACCGGGCAGCTCAGGGACCTCAGCAGACACATTATCCTCCTCTTTCCAAGGTGATGATGCTCTAGCTACTTTAGTGGCTGACCTGCAGCTCTGTGCTGGTGGAGAGTCTCTCACTTCCCTCCACATCCTTCCTCTATTCCTTGCTGCAGGGTCTGCCCTGGCCAGGAGAAAAGAAACTTCTCACTGCAGCAGCTTTTTGTCATGCTTGTTGGTTCAGTCACCTTGCAGAGGAGACCAGCCAGCCACCAAGCATGGGAAAGTTTGGCTGGTAATTGAATTGTCATCTCTTCTTGCTCTGTTTGTTTATAGCTCTTTTGCTGGCCTCACTATGGGAAGCTCGTCATGGGAGAGATCCTGTCCATTAAGGTTTATAACTGCAGCAAGGTTTTCAGTAACAGGTAGGTAGGTCCTTTGGTTGTTGGGGTGACCAGCAGCAGTGGCTGGACCAGCAGTTGTAAAACACTTCAGGGAAACCCAAGAGCACAGGTGACAGACTGAGTAATGATGGTGGAACCAGCCAAGGAAGTAGAGGCAAGTTCATCCAGGACACACGAAACATGAGGATGCAGGGAAAAGTGCTAGCTCTGATAAGCAAAATGTAAGAACTGAAGGAAAATCAACAGGAACTAGAAGCAGCTAATAATACAAACCCTTTCAAAGCTATCACAAGTCTGTCAGAGAGGGTGTGGAGGAAACCGATGAGTACAGCACATGCAAGACACTTAAAGCCAGAGCAGATAACGCAGCTGAACTTTGTGTTACGGTTTACTGAATGATTTCCTTATGGGAGCTGAATCAGAGGAATTGTCTCTGACTGAAATGTTGGTAGAAAATGTTATAGTACAAATAGATAAAACAAACAGTAGCAAATCACTGAGACCTGATGGTGTTGAGCAAAGAAATCAAATGGGAAATGACTGGACTGGGACTGGCAGCATCTATCCACACACCTCTGTTGTAAGGGGGAAGAGAGTAACAGCAGGTGAAATGGAGGTGACTGGGGAATGATTCCCGCTGTTTTGGTCCTGTCAGGCAGTGAACTACCCTGATGGTGGTTTCCAGCAGGTAGCAGAAAGCTCTTCTTCACATAGGGCTTTGCTTGGCTGTGGACAGAGCTGCCATAGGGAGATGGAGCTCAACGTATAAATGGGCTCTAGTACACAGCAGTAGCACAAGGAGGCATTAGGAGCAGTTGAATGTATTCAACTTGTACTTGCAGGGAGCCAGATGACCCTTCCCTAGGAAGAAGCTCTTTTGGAGTAGGCAAATTTTCACCTGACTTCCTGCAGACATCCCTGCAGCAATGGCTTTATGTCCTATTTTCATATTTCCTTGTGTGAAGCCTTTGCTTCCCAGTTTTGTCTGGGAAGAGTCACCCCCAGCTCTGCTGAGTGCCCAAACATGGCTGGCTCCTATGAAGCCCAGCTCTGCTGAAGGGGACAGCTCCCTCTCAGTGAGATTAGGTCTGCGCAAGCCTTTGACCGTCGCCTGTCAAGGGTGCCTGGGCCTGTCAAGGGTGGAGGCATGACCTGCTGCAGGGTCAGTGGGTCTCAGGTGTTTTGGCTGCCAGACTTCCTGTGGAAAACGCTGCAGCAGTTCACTGCCTTCACTGCAGCTCAGAGGGACTGTAAGCAGGACAGCCCAAATCCCAGAGCTCTCCACCCACAGGAGGTTGACACTGATGCTATGTACAGTATTGTTGCAGCCTCTGGTTTTGTTCTAGGCTTCTTGGTACCCTTGTTCTCAGCCTTCAGCACCTGATGACGTCTGGGAGGCTGATCCTCCGGGAGGCTCTTGTCGACAGGAACCACAGAGTCACTGGTGTAAGTTCTCCGTGGGTGACCTGGCCATCAGCAATCGGGAAGGCTTTGTGGAAAAACTTGAGTGCCGCTTCCCAGGTGGATTTGGGGCTGAGGGGAAGTCCCAGGTGCTGCTCTAAGCCTGGGAGTGCTGTGGCATTTGTGCCCTCTGCACGGGCTGCAGCTGCTTCACACCCATCAAATGCTTCTGGGAGCATCCAGAAGTGTGTAGGGAGGGCGGGAGGCCCTGGAGACCTGCCAAGGGCCTGAGTGAGCAGAGGGAGACTTAGTAAAACCTCCCTAGGTCTGGGCAACAGGTGATATTTCATCTGCTTCCTGCACTATGTATATGTGGGTGTGGACTGCTGCAGTGTGCGAAGCAGAGAGGAACTGACAGGGTGAGACTGAAGGTGGCAGGGTGCCTCGGGACCCCTGGCGAGCTTTTGGCTTAAATACCAGTGCTAAACAGGTGGCTTTGCAATCATTCAGGGCAGTGTGAGCGGCTCTGACACCTGCCTACCCTTTTGCTCTTTGCTGTGGGTCCTGTTCCCTTCCCGTCCTGTTGCTTTCTGGGCCCTTTGTGCCTGTGGGAGATGAATGTGACTCAAGAATGAGCCATTTCCTGCCACTGGGTGTGCAGGCACAGTTCCTTGAGTGACGGACAACCAGGGCTGCAGGCAGGGCTGGGAGGAGAGGTGGAGGTGAGCAGCCCTGCAATGTGCTTCACCCGTGTTTGCCTTGCCCGTGAGCAAGCCTGACTCACCCTCACAGTGGCACATGGGATGCAGCTCTGTGGCCACCAGACCATGAGCCCGAGTGGCACAGGCATGGCCCTCCTGCATTGCTGAGCTGGCTGGATCAGGGAGCAGGTCCAGGTGGAAACTGAGCATTTCCAGTATGATTTCTAGCTTGACATAGCTCACTGCATAAACATTTGTGACATCCAGGAGGGACAAGACTGACCCTTTGGCAGTACTCCATGCTGGCGATGGTTTGAGGGTACCGAGGTCGGGGCATTTACACCACTGTAGGGTCAGAGCTGCTCCACGGCCCAACTCATTTCCACTGGCTCCTCTAACAGCAGCACTCATGCTGATGAGCTGCTCCAACCGAAAACCAACTAACTGTTTTTGGTTTGGCCAGGTTGGTTTTTTTATTATGCGGCCCTGAATGCACAAAGGCTGCAAGGGACAGAAACAGGGCAGGTAAGACTTGGACACTCACTCAAGAGCAACCTGAGACCCTCTCCCTCAGCTCAGCTGGGAAGAGATGAGTCCCCAAGGGAGAGAGGCTGTTTCAACTGCTGCTCCTTTAGCAAAGTGGAAACAAAGACCTACCTGCTATTCCAAGTCCTGTTCTTCTCTGGGACTTGAGGTTTTTGCACCTTTTTTTTCTCCTAGTGGTTTGAAGGTTTGGTTTTTTTTCCAGAGCCTCAACTATTCACCCAGCTGTAATTCAAGCTTCTGCATCCGTCCGGTCATTACTGCTGCCTTTCCCAGCTGCTGTATTACAGCTCTCTTGGGCTGTATTTCTCCTCCCAGAAACATGTGCTCTTCAGGGACTGAGCTATGAATCCAGCTTGTACATCCTCTTCAACCTACTGAGAAGTGACCTCCTCCGTGGCTGCCACTTTGGCCTCTGCTGGGAAATTCTTGTGTGTTTGTGTTGATTTGAAACCAGGCTGGTTACCTGCAGACCGGGTGTTATCCAGACCCGTGCTGGCTGTGCCGATACCCAACATGCCACCCCATACTTCTCTGGTCATCCTTCTTCATCACTAATGCTGAGTAGATGGCTCTCGTGATGCAGAGCCTGGGTGTGCTTATGGCTTCTGTGGTGTTTTAAACCAAGCTGTCGTGGCTGGGGATGCTCTGCCAGCTATCTCATTCCTCCCACAGAGACCACTCTAAAGCCCTGCATGTTAGTTTGCTCTGCTGCAGGACTCTCCACACTTTCTTTGCCAAAAGTGCCCTGAGATGGCTCTTGGAGGCCTCTCCATGGTATATTTTAGATTTGGAAACTTGAGCCCACTTATTCAGTGAATCCTGGAGTCTGGGAAGCTGTAGGGGAGGGAGATTGGTTGACGCTAGCTTGTTGATGGAGACAGACAAGGACAGTATAGTATAAACAGGCTTCTTGTGGGGTAGCGATCCCCTTCCTTCTCCTCCTTTCCACCAGCATCTCACTTCTTTTTTTTTTTTCTTTCATGCTCCCCTCCCCCTTTTCAATTACATTTTTGCAGTTGTTTTGTGGCTGCCAAACTCTCAGGGAGTTTTGTTTTCTGTTTGTAGATCTACGTTGAGTTGGATTTGCGCTACCAACCTCCAGATGGCTCAGCAGGGACCTGGGTTGAAGAGGACTTTGTCTATCAGATGAAAGACAGGTACTGAAATCCTGGGAGGAGCAAATTTTCTGGCAGCTTGTACAGCTGTCTTTGCCAGTGACAGCCTTTTGGATGCAATCCAGCCTCATTTACTCTCCACCCCTGGCCAGGCTGATGCTTCTCTAGTCTACAGCAGCAATAAGTGAGCAAGGGTCTTGGAAAGACAGTACGTTGTCTTTACAAAGACCCCATGACTGCAACAACTCACTGCACTCTGGGAGTCCTTTTGGACTTAGAGCATTTCTGCAGCCTTGCTGGCTGATGGGAGCAAGACTGTGGTTGCAATGTTGCAGAGTGTGGCTTTGGACTGTAGCAACACCAGGCACTCTGCACACAGGTTGTGCCCAAAGTCTGGGGAGACGTGGGTGTCTGGATGGCCAGGATGACAGGCAGCAGCAAGGTCTGGGGAGTATCATTTCTGGAGTACCAGAGACACTGCAGCAGGCACACAGGGTGGACAGTGGCAAAACATCACGTAGGAGGATGCTCACATCCCTGCCAAGAGCCAAGAAGGAATGTGGCTGTGGTGCTGTTAAATGCATCAGTGAACAGCTGCAACGCCCTTGTTTTTTCAGCAAAGCATTTCTTTTTTCTTACAGTTCTGAGTTAATAATTCACAACGCTGGATTTGAGGAGCTGGAGTAAGTAGCCCTACTCAAGTGCATCAGCTCACCCTCCCAAGTGGATGGGAACACACAACCCACCCATCAGGGCTGATGATGCAGCGTGTGGCATGATGAGGGTGGTTTGCAGGGCAGCTGAGGGGCCAAGAGCCAGTCAACTGGACAGGAGGGCTGCTGCACTGGGCAGGAAGCTGGCGAAAGGCCTGGAGACCGATGAGGAAGAGGAGGAAGAAGATTTCTATGATGTGTCTGAGATGGAGGTCTCAGGCATTGTCTTCAGCCCTGTGAAGAGGTAGCTATGGCAGGCTCTTCTCTCTTGCCCCTGATTGTGTCCGTGGGTGGAAATTGCCTGCTCATGGGGCTTACTGCATCTCTTTTGACATTCTGTTTCTGCAAAATGTCAGAAATCTTCAGTCTCTAATGGTCCCAAACAGGGACTGTTGGGGATTTTTTTTGTTCCCAGGGCAAGGGGCCATTATTTGCTAGGGTTTCCATTGCTTCCCTCGGTGAGGGCCTGCTGAGGTCCATGTTGATGAAGAGACCTGCTCATCCTGGTTGTTTTTCTGTGCAGCCGCTCCAGACTTTGCTCCGTATGGGACCTCTTTGCCACTCCAATGCCACAGAGCTTCCAGGTACTGCAGTGTTGGGTGCACATCCTTGCAGCTGCCTCTGGCCCTGCAGCCGATCTCGCTGCCTTGCTGCAGGCCTGGGCTTCTCCAGCTGCCACATGCCCTGGTGAGGCCTGTAGCAGAGACACACCTTTTTGCTTTTTATGGCTTCCCTGGGCAAGGTGTAAGTTTTCCTGAATGGACTGCGTCCACGAGTGCTGACTCCAGTATCAGCCAGCCCAGAGCAGAATTTCTTTTTGGGCCATGTAGTTAGCTATGGATGTACAGGAGAAGGGAATCAGCTGGACAGCCACATGCAAAACACTGCAAAACACTGCCTGAGCAAAGCTTTGGAGAGCATGCAGGCAGGACTAGTGCCTGCCAGCTTCCCCAGGGCCTTGCTGGACCCCCAGGGACATCTATGGGACATGACTGGAGGTGGACGGCTGCTGCAGGGGCTTTCTTGGAGATGCCAGGAGTCTAGTATGAAGCTGTGGCTCTGGCTCACGTTCCGATATCAGGTTTATTTGATACTGCTGTGAAGTTTGGAAATTGAGTTCAGTCCTGTCTTTTGCACTGTAGGTTTCAGGGCAGGTCATTCAGCCTGGCTCTGGATTTAAATCCTTCCCTAGTTCTAAGTAAACATGGACCCACATTTGGGTCTCCTGCTTTTCAAGGTTGGGTCCTATTGACCAAGCAGGAAGCATTTGTGGGGGTGGAATTTCCTACCATCCTTCTCTTGAAGTTTAGAGCATGTTGCTTGTCCTGAGAGCAAATATGAGAACATTTCTCCCATATTTTAAGACTAGTAACCAGTCGCAGCAAATGAGGCAGACATTTTCCAATCATCCATCCCAGTAGGATTCAAAGAGAAGTATTGACAGAAGATACAAAGAGCACCTTCTCCAAGATGCTCTGCGGACCCCACCATGTGGGAGTAGTGGGTTTCCATCCTCTTGGGATGAAGAACTGAATAGGAACAGTGCTGCTGGGGAGGCTGCTCTTGTTGAAGGTGGTGGGAATTTAACACTTCATTTCCTTGCTTGTCTGAAAGAAACAAATATCTCAAATACCATTTGAGTTTGTCTTGGCCATAGAGTTTTCAGCAATCATGCTCTTGTCTGAGTGTCCACCCCCGCGTACTGGTATTGCTGAAACAAGCTCGATATGGAGCTGGGAATGAGGAGAGTGCTGATCCAAAGGTTTTTCTCCCACATTTTCTCAGGTTGGGATTAATATCATTGAAGCACAGAAGCTGGTGGGGGTGAATATTAATCCCTTTGTGGTAGTCAAGGTTGGAGAGGAGAAGAGGCACACAGCAACGCAGAAGTCAACAAACTGCCCCTTCTACAATGAAGTATGTGATACGGACAGAGGCTCTGTCCTTGACCTGCTGGTATCTCAAGTGGCTGGGGCAATCCTTGCAGGGGATGCTCGGGATGCAGCTGCTCTTGGGCAGAGGCACTTGTGGGACCATGTTGGGAGCCTGGGACTCAGCTGTCTTGCTTTTCTCTTTCAGTATTTTTTGTTCGAATTCCATGAGCCAAGAGACATTTTATTCCACAGACTCATAGAGATCTCGGTATGTATATCCTCCTCTTTATCCTTTGTCAGTAACTGGTACAGACTGACACTTCTGTGTGTAGGTGCTGGGAGTGATAGGCAAAGCCAGAAGACCAGTAGCAGCCAGGTTTTCCAGCCAGAGGCATTTGCCTCTCAGAGAGGCCGAAGGACCTTCCTGTGGCCGCAGTGGGGCAGGGACCTGGCCCTGCTCTGAGACAGCTCTAAGCAGTGCTGCCTTCCCACCTCTTCTGTGTCAAGTTTCCTCTGCATCCAGTGACTGAAGTGGGGCCTCAGGGGCAGTTTCTTGCCTGTTGCCTTGCTGCCCCGCTCTTCTGGATGTGATTCCCTGTTGCTCCTGGAGCCTTTTATCCTGCAGGTTGTGGAGGCAAGCGACTGATGTAAGGGGAACTCAGCAGTGACTTGTGCTTGTGGAAAAGCCCAGGCAGTCCCAGCCAGTGGTCTTGGGCTCCCCCAAGAGTTGGGGCTTTTCTGAAGATAGCTAAACCCAGCCAGCACCTCCTTTGACACATGATCTCCAGCGTTTTTCCTGTGAAAGGCTGCACATCTATTCTGCTGGTGTGGGTTTGGCAAGCACCAAGCAAGGCTTGGTTTGGGGAGAGACACTAGTCTGGTGTGGGTATGGCTCTGCCCTGTCCCAGCAGGATATGGACATAGGACTCTCTGTGGGAAAGCAGGTCTGCCCTTGGTCCATTGTAGGAATTTGGCTTATCTGGGGCTGGCAAAAGAAGCTGAAGTGGTTGCACATGAATTTGCCTTGGCTCAGGGTTGACTGAGGACTATGGGCTGATGGGCTTTGTGTGACTCAGATGTGTCAATGTGCATGAGGAACTTGCCACTGCTGCCTGAGCTGTGTGTTGGAGGTGTGGGCACCTCTTACCAGTCCTGTCCTCCTCAGAGGTGTCTGGATGTGTCACCTGGCTGCCCACATCTCTTGGTGCTCAGCGAGATCTGTGCTGTCTGCAGGTCTTTCACTCAAAGAAGATACCATTCCTGGGAACGTGCATAGGAACATTCAAAATGGAAGTTGTGACCGCGTACAGCCAGCCAGGTATGACTGACTGCACTGCGCATCTGCTCCCTGACTCTGGCTTTGTCTAAAAATTGATGTTGCCTTCATGCTCTGCTGGCTCTGGTGAGAACACTTAGTTCACATGAAGACCAGCACTTGCTTCTCCTGCCAGCTATCAGAGAGCTGATGGCACCTCCTGCACCTTCAGGCTTCTGGCAGGGCCAGAGCAGTCTGTGCAGACATAGCTGGGATGTGAAATGGTAACCTGGGCTTCCCACAAGGACCTCCTTCCCTTCCCTCTCAGATCACAGGTTTTTCCAGAAGTGGGCTGTTATCAGTGACCCCATGGACACTCGGGCAGGCGTGAAAGGCTTTGTGAAGTGCAACATCTCCATCTCTGCACGTGGGGATATTGCAGGCTCCCTCCCCACCTCCTCCAGCAGCCAGGATGTGGACATTGAAAGGTAGTATGACCACCTTTGGAGTCTTGTATGGCCATGGGGAAAACAGTCATGTCTCTCTTCACACTACCTTTTTTTGACCCCATTTTCCCATCTCTGATGGGAAAAGACACAGGGAAA
>NW_010179869.1:20102-29595 GCF_000695765.1 Mesitornis unicolor | reverse complement strand
GATCCAAACCTCCTGCCAGTCTGGGCATTTCCCAGCATCGTGTTTCCTGGGCTCCAGGAGAGAGCCAGAACATGAATTTGTTTTTCAGGAACCTGCTACTGCCTAAGAGAGTCCCTGCAGAGAGACCCTGGGCCAGGGTCTGCATCAAGCTGTATCGTGCTGAGGGCCTGCCCAGCATGAGCGCAGGGATCATGGGTGGTTTCTCCAAGATCATAGGGGAGAAAAAAGTCTTTATCGACCCATACGTGCAGGTCTCATTCTGTGGGCAGCAGGTGAGTCTGCTGGGGGTGTCTGCGTGGGGCCTGCTGACCCTCCTTTGGCTCACAGCCAAAAGCTGGGCTGTATTTGACTGAGGCTGACAGCCTCAGCTGTGGGGGAGCCTCAGCCCTCTGCTGTCTCCATGGGACACAGCAATCTCACCAAAGACAGACTGGGACAGTCCACGTCTTGCCATTTTTGGCAGTGGACTGAGCCACGTGGCCATGAATGCGCAGTGTCTGAATGAGAAGGCTTTCATGGGACTTGTGTCTCTGCAGAGAGCTGCACAGGGACAGCTCTGAGCACAGCCACTGCCTGTGCAGGAAGAGATTTCATATCCCTAAACACAGGGAGGTCGTCAAATCCCGGAGCGGAAGTCTGCTGTGGCAAGCTGGATCCAGCCTGACAGCCTCGGGAGAGATTACTGAGCTAATGGCCCTTTTCTTGCACCCCAGGCCAGGGTTTCTGGTCTGTGATATCCATTAGGATGACAATCAGTCCCTGGGCAGCCTGTTGGGCCTGGGGGTGCTCCTGGAGGATCCTGTGACAGCTGGCGGTGCTGCCTGCTTGATTCCAGTGTTTCACTTGGCTTGCAGGACACATCCAGGACTTTCAAACAGCCATTTTTGGTGAAGCACAGAGAGCACTTGCTGGGATGGGGGCAGGAGCAGGGACACTGCCACCCACAGAGCCTGCTTGACACCATCTGAAGGCAGGACAGGAGGACACGCCATTCCCAGAGAGGGTCTGAGCCAACCCTTGTTCTGGCCACTGGCTGGGACTGCATGGCTTTCACACCGTCTCCTTCCCAGGGGGAAACGTCGGTGGAGACCAACACCACTGAGCCCGAGTGGAATGAACAGATCAGCTTCATTGAGTTGTTCCCGCCTCTGGCCAGGAAGATAAAAGTCCAGGTGATGGATGATGCCAATGTTAGTGACATGGTCATTGCTACACACTACATTGACCTGCAGCAGATCTCGGACCCTGGCAGGAATGGTGAGGCCTGGCACAGCTGCCCCGGGGCAGGGCATCCTGGGCAGCCCCATGCCATGCACCCTCTGCTTGGTCATGGTGATCTCCTGGAGGTGGGAAGCAGGAGTGGCTGAAGCACACTCGCATCCCAATGTCCTGGACTTTGTTCCGGGGGAAAGGTGTCTCTGCAGCAGCACCCCGTGGTGTAAATAGACCCTGTCCCTGTCGCTGCAGGCTTTAACCCCACGTTTGGCCCAGCCTGGGTGAACCTGTATGGCTCCGCCCAGAACTCAGCTCTGCGGGACATCCACAAAGACCTCAACGAGGGCATGGGCGAGGGGATCTTCTACCGCGGGCGCATCCTCATGGCCATCACGGTGGAGATCTTCAGCAGCCCCAGTGTTGCAGAGAGGAAGCTTAGGGACAAGAAGAAAGATGCTTTAAGCAAACTGAAGCTGAAGAAGAAAAGTAAGAAATCTAAAGACAAAGCCAAAGAACTGAGCCAGCTGTGGGGAGAGGAGGAGGCTACGGGCTCTCAGGAGGCTGAGCAGCCCGGGGAGGTCACTGTGGAGGTGGAAGAGCTTCATCCACTCCCAGAGGTGAGCCCTGCCATGCTGGCATGGCTAACCCACGCCAGCCTGTGGCATGCAAAAGGCCTCATGGGGAAGAGGCAGTGGGATCACTTGCAGATGTAACAGGGCTGGAGCAAACCCAGCCTGCTTGTTGCTGGACCATCCAGGGCTCTCCAAGCCTCTGCAAGGGCTGAGGCCACCCCTGCAACCCCGGAACTGCCTCCCCTACTAAGGCTGGAGCACCCCATGTGTGCTGCCTTCCTGGTACAGGGAGGTCTCAGACATGGCTGTTATTCCCAGGGCACAGCTGCCTTTGAGGATGTACTTTTTGAGCCAGGGAGCTGTTAGCTGGCTCTAGGTCTCTACTTGGCCTGGGAAAGGCAGGCAAGACGTGGCTGTGTTGGTACAGTGGCCATCCCTTAGCATACAAACCTTGGCTTCACACAAGCAGCAGCCAAAGCCATGGCTCTGCACCAGCCCCCCCGGGGTTTCCAAGAAAATTTGTCCTGCATCTGGCAGCCTAGCACTGGTGACCTCAGCAGCATTCCACTGATGTCCCCTGGGAGGGCTGGCAGGCACTGGCTATGTCATGGTGCTCTCCAAATTTCTGCTGAGGCGGTGTTTTGGCACATGAGGCTCTTGGGTTGATTTCTGTCTCCTTGCTCAGAATGCATTGGGGAGGAAGGAGGAATTCCTCCTCTTTGCTGCCT
This sequence comes from Mesitornis unicolor, assembly GCF_000695765.1. Lineage (NCBI taxonomy): Eukaryota > Metazoa > Chordata > Aves > Mesitornithiformes > Mesitornithidae > Mesitornis > Mesitornis unicolor. The sequence goes on along the minus strand of NW_010179869.1, from coordinate 27,080 downwards.
TCTTTGAAGCCACTATGATGGACTCATCTCTCAGCTCCAAGCCTGTCAGCTTTGAAGTCTCTATAGGTGGGTATTTCCCAGGGCCCCATGTCTAGAAACTTATGGGAACAGTGTGAATCTCTCTCTGACAGCCCAAGTCAGCACTGCAGTCCTAAGGTGCCAGCCCTTGCACAGCTCATGCCTTTGAAGCAGGATGTCAGGAAGGATGGGGCATGAGGCCAGGGAGTGTCCACAGTACCTTAGTTGCCTTATAAGTCTGAATGCTTTCCTATGGGATTGGAGACTTGCAGTGTTTGTATGAACTGCCTGTTCAGGGAGAGTGGTTGAAGCTGTCCTGGGAAGTGAAGGTGAGAAGAGGTGGAAGGATTTGGGAGTGAGAAAGGGATGCAAAGGAGGGGAAGCTGGGACATGGATTGGCCATGTGGTGCTGAGGGACTGTGACAGGGGTTGATGGGGAAACAATGGTAGGAAAACAGGTCCAAGCCCCCACCTGCTAAGCTGGATGAGTGGCGATGCTTGTTGCTGAGAAGTCTTCCTGAATGACTGCTGCTGACCTCAGTGCAGGGGTGTAGATGGCAGTTAACAGGAACTTGGTGGAGCTGGTGGAACTTAAAGGCAAACACAAGGGCCCAGCTCCTTCTCCTGACTCCTTCTCCTGGTTGTCCAAGTGATGTTCTCGTGGTTGGATGCTACTGAGCTGTTAATTCCAAGAACAGTGCATTCCCATGTGTTTCTCTTGACAGGATGATTGCATTCTGATTTTGCAAGCTGGCAAACTTGTTTAACAGTAATCCCACTTATCTGTTTACTGTTTAATGCTTAACTTAAAGGAAACTATGGCAAAGCTGAAGAGGTTGTGACCAAAGTATGGAGAAAAGTGGAAAAAGGAGAAATGAAAGAAGAAAACCAGCCTTTGCTGGATCCTGGTTCAGATGGTGGGTTGGATGTTGAATTCCTGGCCCCAGCCTCAGCAGCACTGAACAAGTCGGTGACAAAGAGCCAGAGACCAGAGCCCATGGAGTATGACAGGTGAGTTCTCTTCACCCTTCTTTCCCACCTGCCCTGGTCCTGCCCACGCTTCCCAGAGTGGTTATTCCAGATGTTATTAAGAGGTCTGCTCAGCAATGCAAGTGCTGTGCAGGTGCTTCTCCTCTTTGTAACACTGCAGCTTGCCATGGCCTAATGGGGTGCCGTTGCTCATTAGCCCTACGGTGTCTGCTTGATGTGTGCAGGTGTCCAAGGACAGGGTCCCAGGGAAACTGTGACCCATCAATAACTGCATTCCATTTTCTGGTTTACAAGCAGCATCCTAAGGGCTTGATGCCATTGAGGAAGAGGGAGAGGAGTACTCTGGCCCATGCTGTCCTATGTTGGGCAGGCAAGACACATACGCAAGCTCTTCTGGTGATCCGTTTGCTCTAGGAATGCTGTCTTGTTTGTTCCACAAGCCTTGCAATAGCTTGGTGTTTGTGCTCTGAGCCCTGTGCCTGCTACTACTTAGTCCCATAGCAGCAAGAAACCTCAGCAGCATCCCATGCTCCCATCGGCCTCATTCATCTGGGCACATGCTGCTCTCTCTGCTAGAAACCCTGTGTGCTAGTTCGGGATGGCAAAGGACAGATCCAGCAGCTTGCATCCACGTCTGTGGTGCATGGCCCAAAAGAGCTGGTTCTCTGAGAGGAGGGCAGAGCCCAGATGCTGTTCCCCATGCTGGGTGTGCAAACACTGCAGTTGTGACATGGCATGTGCTTCCTGCAAACAGCTGTAACCTCCTGTGCCTGCTGCTCTTAGGTCATACAGCTGCCTGCCCATGACACATGAGAAACCCTGCGTGTACGTGTGGAGCTACTGGGAGGATCACACCTGGAGACTCTGCATTTCCAACTGGATTGTCAAGCTGGCAGAGCGCCTGGTAGCATGTTTAGGATGTCTGTCTGTGGCATGGTTCTTCCTGGTGTGATTTCCTTGTAGTGGCTCTGTGAGATCTTTGCCTTAAACATCCTCACTGTTTTTTCCCCCCACTTCCCATCCGGTGCCATGTCTCTTGCAGGGCTCAGTCCTACCTGTCGTTTAGACATGTTGGTTAGGGCAGTGAGTGCAGAGCCACTGCCCATGCTGTGCCATAGCCTGACAGTGTCTCCTGGAGGTGTGCAGGACACGACATCTGTGACAAAAAGTTCCTCTACTGCCAGTCCTGAGCTGTGTGTGCACTGAGATGTTGCTGCAAGCAGACTCTCAGCCTCGGACTGTCATCAGTGGGGTGCAGTCTCTTCCCATGGCCTTATTTTTCCCTTTTGGGCTTAGAAATCCAAAAGCAGAGTTTGCTAGTGTGTTTCACTGGCTGCTCAAGGACTGAGACACAAGGTGTTGTAACAACCAGAGTTAACATCATCCCCAGGCTCCAGAGAGCCTCTGGCAGCACAGCGCTGACGTGCAGCACTCTCACAATTCCCAGCTCTGCAGAAGGGCACAAGCCATTTGTAGCAAAAGCATCCTTGCAAGCGTTCCACAGCCAGGTGCAAGCTCCCTGAATGTTGTGCTTTCCCCACAGGAGCAGGGGCTGGATGATGTGGAGAAGCTTATAAGAAGGCCAAAGGCTGGAGCAGAAGAGCGGCTCAGAGAGGTGCTGGAGGAGTTTGTAGCTGGATGCAGGTTAGCACGTCCCTCAGTTTCTAAGGTTCCTTGTTTTCAGGTTAGGAGGTCGTATCATGTTCTGTCTGGGCTGTGCACAATCTCCTCTCTTGCCTTCTTGAGGTGGATGAGTAGAAGGAAACCAGGACGACCTGGGGAAAGGACCCTGTAGCTCTTTAAGCTTGGAGAGGAGACCCCAGACCTGGAAAGCACAAGGGTCACAGACTGCAGTCTCAATGTTCCTGAACTCCTGGGTTTTTCCTAAATGTTAAGACATTTCCTTCACTCTCTTGAGTCACGCAGACAAGACGCTAGTATTGCAATCACTGCGACTGTCTGGTGGGGTCCAATATGCACTTCATGCCCAGTCTTATGATGGCAACAGTAGAGAGGGAGCCTCAGGTGCTAAGCAATCCCCAGTGTACCTTCTGAATCAAAAGGCATCCAGAAGAGAGGGCGCTGCAGGAGGCAGGGTCTGATGCATCCGGATTAGTACCAAGGGTTTGGAGTTTGTGCTCCTGCTGTATGAGCTGTGCTCTGCCTGCTGGGCACAGAGGATGCAGAGTCTGTGCTGCTTTTCTCATTGCAGGCACTATTCACTCAGCGCAGAAAGAAAAACAATGGCACATCCAAACAACCTTGACAGATGTCGGACGAAATACCTGATGTGCAGCATTGTAAGCTGTGGGGCGTGGTGGTAGACTGTGAGAGGTTAAGAAGGAAACTTGGGGCTAAAGTTCGTGGTATCAGTCATAGGTTTTTACTGCAGCATCTCCCACTTCTGCTCAGAGCAAAACAGTTTCCAACACAGGGAACAAAGGCAGGGACTGGCCATAACTGCCTCCAGTTTTATGAAGATGCTGTGCCCTGCTGCCATCCCTCCTGTCCTGTGGAGCACATGTAGCTGAGCACATGCATGGTGCTGCCCAATAGGTTGCCAGAGGTCTTTTAGTGCAGGCTATTCCTGCAGGCAGTTTTGGGAGAGCTCACTGAGACCCACTGCCCCTGGAAACTCTGCCCATAGGCTGGATGCCCATCTATCTGCCTCACCCCAGAGAGAGTAACATCTAGGCACTCATAATCCTGCAGACAATGTCAGCTAGCTGAATGAGAGCACAGTTACCTACCCTCCATCACAGCTTAACAGAGTATGGATGTAGTCATAGTCCCCATCAGACTACAAAGCTTTGAAAGGTGGACCAAAATGCAATGACAGCAGCAGAAAATAAAGTTTAGGCATGTCTGGGTCCCAGCTGCCTTCCCTCTGCCTCCCCGCATATTGACACCTGAAGGTACTCTGCTAAGTCTGAGACTCTCTGAAAGAGATAACCAGTGCAAGAGATTAATTTTCTGGCCTTGTCAGTCCATGCTGGGTTTGCATGCTGAACTCCTTTTGGATTTCATTATTAGTTTTGATTAATCACAAAGTCTCTACTCAGATCTGTACACTATCAAATAATATACATAGAAGCCTAGCCCTGTCTTCCAGATTCCTTTATCTTTGTATTCTCATACTTCTGTGGCCCTAAGTTGCTCCTTGTGCCAAGCTGCCTGCAGGCACTATCTCGAGCCTTAGACCACTAGCTTTTGAAATGTTTATTCCTCATACATCTTTCTGCCCCAAATGATGCAAAAGCTCAGGGACTTCTGTTACCAGCTGGTATTGTCAGACCTGATGAGTTACTGGAGTCTCCACTTCTTCGCATCCTTCACTAAATGGCTTCTGACAGGTTCATGGAGGTTTGCTCTCGGCAGCTGGGGAGTGAGCCATGGTGGAGGTCAGGGCAGGATGGGGGTGATTAGCACACAGGTGCTTTCCGCAGAGCCCCCATGAGGGGTGCCAGCGTCACCTGGGTCACGGCCAGGAGTGTGACGGTGCCCACTCTCTGTTCAGATCCTGTATGCAAAGCAGGGGCAACGTGTGAGGCAGCAGCTGACCCGAACCAACATCAAGGAGAAAGTTAAGGAGACAAGGAGGATCCTAGCAAAGCTACGCTTCATGGCTAAGGAGGTACAGCTACTACTGGGGCACCCCATTTCTGAGCAGGAGAGGGCATTGGCTAGCCTGCCTTGGGGCTTTTCCTCTGCTGTCTTTCCTTGCTATGTAAAATCCCAAGTTCCAGCTGCTGGAACTTAACCATATTTCATGTAATGGCTCTTATGAGGGATGAGGCTTGGCAGCTTTGCAGGGCTGTTGGTAACAGCAGGGATCTGAGCAACTCAGCAGTGGTTTGGAAGCAGAGCTGGGCCAGCTCTAGGTCACCTGGGCCTCTCTGCCTGGCCAGCCCGAGGCCGTGCCTGCAGTGGGGCTGCAGGCAGAGTCTACCTGGGCAAAAAGCCTTGCCTGTGCTGCCTGCACTCCCACCAGGGTCTCACCCTGGACATTTCAAATTCAAACTTGTATTGAAATAAGATCTCTCATCCATAGCAGAGACAGTCTCCATTTTCAGAGTTTCACAGGCTCTATTTCAGGTAAATCCAGAAAATCAGTGTGTTCGTGTAGTGTAAACAAGAATGCAATGTTTGCTGGAGTTAGATGGACAGATGTTACTGCTGTTTGGAGAAGTCTTTCACTAAGTGAAGTCAGATCGGTTTCCCACCATTAGCTATGTGAGGGTAGACTTTAGCATGAACAAGCTGTCACCCCTCTCACAACCAGGAGGAGAAACTGTCCTCAGGCTCCAGCCTCTCAGGCTGGCTGCACCTAATCCCCTAGACAGAGGGGGAAGCTCCTCCCATTTTGCTCCTGCCATCAGGTGGGAATGTTGCTGTCTCTGTAGGGTGAGCCCTGCACATACACATTTGCCACTTTTAGTCCCTGCTTGAAGGCTGGCAATCTTGGTTCGGATCAGTAATAAATTACTACAGCTACTTGTGTACTGAAAAATTGCAAGTACAAGTACTATGTATAAGTGCAAACACTAATGGCAGGGAAACTGAGATGGGGAAGAGAACTTACATTAGTTTAAAAGAAGTCATTGCTTCTATCTGTCCATTTGTGTTATTGTAAGTGCTGCTCTCAACCTGAATCACAGCTTTACACTGGGCACTCATGTTGCTGGGATGCCAGCGAATGTGTTTCCTAATGTCAGCCAGCCTTGTGTCAAAGGTGTGGGGCAAAATGCCACTTCTCCAGTTTCATGGAGGCTCCCTCTCCCCAGCATGGCATCCTGCTGGTGTTTGCAATGCAAAACAAGGCAGATCACAGATTCCTCCAAGAAACCTGCTGTGCTGATCTTCACAGTAGCTAGTATGGGGCTATGCTCTGCATTTGTGCTGAAAATAGTGTTGATAACACAGGGATGTTTTACATTGATAACACAGAGGTGCTTTAGCTATTGCTGAGCAGTGCTTACACAGTGTCAAGGCTTTTTTTTCTGCTTCTCACACCAGCCCACCAATGAATAGGCTGAGGCTACACAAGGAGTTGGAAGGGGACACAGCTGGGACAGCTAACCCAGGAGATATCTCATACCATATGATGTCATGCTCAGCATATAAAGCTGGAGGAAGAAAGAAGGGGGATGTTTGGAGTTACGGTGTTTTGTCTTTCCAAGTAACTGTTAGGTGTGATGGAGCCCTGCTTTCCTGGAGGTGGCTGAACACCTGCCTGTGATGGGAAGTGGTGAATGAATTCCTTGTTTTGTTTTGCTTGCATGTGCAGCTTTTGTTTTCCCTATTAAACTGTTTTTATCTCAACCCACAGTTTTTCTCACTTTTAACCTTCCAATTCTCTCCTCCATCCCACTGTGGTGGGGAGTGAGTGAGCAGCTGTGTGGGGCTCAACTGAATAGGGTTAAACCACAACACCTGGAGAGCTATATTGTGGGTCTGAGACTTTCAGAAGCATGAAACTTTGGGTCTTTCATTTTCTTCTGGATCTCCAAAGCACCGCGCATCCAGCAGTCATTTCTGTGAAGAGATGAAGCTTTCAACAGGTCAGTGGAGGGAGGACAAGATATGTGCTCTTCCTCTGCTGTGACATTCTTTTCTTTCCTCCCTCCAGCCCCAGTGCACCCTCCCCGATATACTCATCTGGATGCTTAGCAACAACAGGCGTGTGGCATATGCAAGAGTTTCTGCACAGAATATCCTCTACTCGGTAGTTGAAGAAGAGAAAGGCAAGGACTGTGCGAAGATCCAGACTGTCTTTATGAAGGTAGGATTTATACCAAGACAGTGTGCTCTTGTTTGCTTCATGCTGCTTACCCTTCTTACTTCCAACCCTCCTTCCTGGAGTTCACCAGGAAACACAGTTCTTGCTCCACCACTGTCTTTTGCCTCTGCTAATGTGGTGCTCCGTCTCCTGAGCTCTTTGGTTAGTTGCTGGCTGGTGAGGATCATGAA
>NW_010179869.1:0-20071 GCF_000695765.1 Mesitornis unicolor | reverse complement strand
TGCTGAACCTGTGCTTTCAGGTCCCTGGCTTATACACTGGTGAGATCTTTGCCAAACTGGAAATCTACATGTGGCTTGGGGTAACCAAATATGCGAAGAACTGTTTGACAGAGCTGCCTGAGAACTTCAAGTACCTCTCTGAGAGCGGACAGGAGATAGCCCAGCTCTCAGCATACAGTCCTCCCAGTCGGCTCAGCAGGGATGGTGAGTGCAGATGCCACTTTTGCATGGCTTAACCATGAGCGGGTGAACAGATAAGTCCTGCCCCAGAGACAGTGTCCAAGGAGCAGAAATTGGTCTATCATCTCCATGTCATCTTCAAGGCATGACTGGGACAGGCAGGTCCAGTTTCCCTTCTGAGGACATGTTTGCTCACTGACAGATAGAGCACTAGGCTGGTTGGGTGCTTTGTAGACACTGAATGTGCTGCCAAGCTGGCAACGGGCATGAGGTCTGCCCCTTTGCTGAGGCCTGGTGGTGCTCCCCTGCAGTAAATGTTCTGCGCATCAGCAAATCACTGCACATTTCACATGTCATGTCCTCCCCAGAGATGTCTGGGGAGTCCACTGAGCTTGTCTGGCTCAGCCAAACCATTTGAGATATGCTGGCTTTCTGAAAACCACAGCAAGTTCCCCCAGAAGTGGTACCCATTCCTTGCAGGATGTGCCCACTCCTACCTGTCTGGCCCTTTTCTTCATGCATGTTTTGGTCTCACACAGGGCTGGACTGGGAACATGAGACCTCTCTTCTCTTTTAATTACCAGACTTTACCTATTTCCAACTCCGAGCCCATCTATATCAGGCTCGAGGGATCCTCCCTGCAGATGACAATGGCCTTTCAGATCCATTTGCGAGAGTGGTGTTTTCAACTTATTGCCAGACAACCAGGGTGAGACCATGTAAACACTTGCTTCTGCCTTTCTGGGGTCTTGGGGAGAGAAAAATTATCACGTCCTCACTAACATGTTGAAGACCAGTGCTGTGGCAGTCCTCCTGGAAATTTTGTAACTCCAGTCATGAGATATTTGTGTGCTCTGGGTGCTGTAACTGTGTTAAGGGAACATTTGACAAAACATATATCATTGAGCATGGTCTCAAAGCTTGATTGACGTGTGCTAGTTGACCCCAGGTGCTGATTTCATACCTTTACTGTCTTCCCTTCTGCCAGGCGCCGGCTACTTGTGTCTGTATGGGAGAGGGGATCAGTCCACACTTCCTCACTCTCTTTACAAAGTGCCTGTGGTTTGTGTCTGCTGGCTGTGGTAGGCTTAGGCCTTTTGTCTCTCTATGTAGATGCTGGAGGAGACACTGAGCCCCATGTGGAACGAGCTGCTTCTGTTTGACCAGCTCATAATTGATGGGAAAAAAGAAGAGTTGAAAACAGAGACCCCCATTGTTATAATCAACCTTTTCAGCCACAATAAATTTGTAAGTATGGCCTTGCTGCCCTCCTGCTGTCATTTCCAGTACAGGGAAGGCAGGGGAGCAACGTGTGTGTGCGTGTGTGCTGTGAGTGGGCACTAAGAAACCACATCTCTGTTTGGTTTCCATGACTCAGCTTGATCCTGGTCCACCGATGACAGTGAGTCCTGGAGCCTGTGGCTGAGGTTGAGACTTTCTGTAGACTTCTGCTATAAGCTGGAGTGAAGTTGCTGGGTGCAGCTGCAGATGGTGCAGAGGTGCCCTGAGCCAGGGCCTGACGAGTGCTCAGTGGAGCCGGGATCTCTCCTTTTTGAAGAAGCCCTGTGACTCTTCCAGCTGCCTTCCCTGCTTCCTTGGCAGGCTGATGTATCAGAGGGCTCATAGCCTACTGGAGCTCTTAGGGCTGTTCCTTCCTCTCTGTCCTCCAGAAGTCATCTTCCATCCCTCCTCAATCCTCCCTTTTCTCCCTTCATTAGTACTTTGAAGTCATACTCGTCTCCTTGGGCCTCTTTGTTATTGTGAGGAGAATGGCATAACTTGCACTGGCTTCCCCTGTGTAGCTCAGCAGCTTTCCTGGGACTATTTCCAGGGTCCCAGTATAAGACAGACACTGACATACTGAAGGGGCTCCAGAGGAGGCCATCAAGCTGTTTAGGGTTAGAGCACAGGGCAGCTTGAGGAGAGGTGAAGAGCTGGGTATATTCAGCCTGGAGAAGCTGATGTAAAGGCAGTGTCTTATTGCTGCATGCAGCAGCCTGATGGGAGAAGGTAGAAAGTGTGAAGCCAGCCTTTTCTTGGAGGTGGCCAGGCACAATGACAGGACATGAACAGAAGTTGGAACAAGAAAAAAGTCTAACTTGATGTAAGGAAGTAATTTTCGCCCAGAGGAAGTTCACATGCTGGACCTGAAGCTCAGAGAGCTTTTGGGATCTCTGTCCTTGGAGACATTCAAATTCTGGCTGAAGGAGACTCTGAGCAACCTTATCTAATCTGGTGCTACCTGATCTGTTCTTTGATGCATGGTCCCAGGCCATTTCCCCCAGTCTGCATGGAGATGGACTGACCATTAGGAAGATCTGCTGCAAGTGTATCTCATCTGTTCCTTACTCTGGATGGTGAACAGGAAATCAAAGCAGAGGATGGCCAGGGTGGAAGAGAGTTCTTGTGCTGTTCCAGATTGGCTGGAATTAGTGACGGTCTTTTCTCTGAGGTGGTGAGATAACACAGGGATGCTTTGACCCATTCCCTCCTTTCCCAGAGGGCTCCCCAGAGTTCCTCGGCCAGGCTTTTGCTGTCCCTCAGGTGAAGATGGTTGATGAGCCTTACACCAAACCTGCCCTGCAGTTCTTTGATTTCTACAAAGGCACCAAAACAGCAGGAGAGCTCATTGCTGCTTTTGAGCTGATTGAACTGGATTACATTGGCTATTTGGAGGTAATGGACTTGTAGGAAGCTGCACATGGTTGCCAGCTCTCTGGGGAGAGCTGTGTGGGTGAGGAGCTGGTTGCATGGGGTCCACCAGAGAATTCCCTGTTGAAAGCCACATTTGGCTTTCAACTGAAGGGAGGCTGCAGGGTCAGAGCCTGTTAGCACAGATCAAGAGGGGAGGGAGAGGGGGCATGGCATGGAGTACAGAAATGGCTTTCATCACGTGGTGTGCCCTGGCTCCACCTGTTCAGCCATCAGTGCCTGAAGACATGGAGCCCAAGGAGCCCGACTACCTCGGAGACCCCCATGCTGGACGATACATCATCCCTGAGGGCATCCGCCCGGTGCTGAAGGAGTTTCGCATAGAGGTGTGCTGTCTTCTATTCGGCTGCCCCACTCCCCCGCCACCAGGCTGCCTCAGGCAGACAGCTCAGCTGGTCTGTGCAGAAGGCAGGGCTTGGAGAGAGTGTCAGGCTTGGAGCTCCAATGTGGCTTTGAGGTCTGAGCAGATGCCAGAAATGGAGATGCTTGACATGAAGGAGAAACTGTCTCAGCAGTTTAAGAGCCAGAGTTGTTGGGTGGCTGAATTGGGAGACTGACACTGTGCCTCTCTTAGGGTCTGTGTCCTGTGGGGTTAGGAGGGGTGGCAGCACTGGGCAGGGTTGTGGGCTGCATGGTCATGCCATGCTTGGTATGTCTTGAGCAGCCCAGCAGCTTTGTGTTGTGCTTCAGATCCTCTTCTGGGGCCTGCGGGACCTGAAGCGTGTGAATTTGTTTGAGGTGGATCAGCCCCAGGTGATCATTGAATGTGCTGGCAAGAAGGTGGAGTCTGAGGTGATACTGGCCTACAAAGAGAACCCTAACTTCACCGAGCTGGTCAAATACATGGACGTGGTGAGTGGGATGGGTGGTCCTGCCTTGTTAAGGTGCACTGTGGCCACCCTGCACCTGTGCACTGCCTCTCTGCCTGGGGCAAAGTAACAGGAGGGGAGCTGCTCCAGGGTTTTGCTCTCTCATGACCACATGGTTCAGATGCAGATCAAAACCTTTGAGAAATTGCCCACCAAGAGCAGTCTTAGCCATCACCTGACACTGCAGAGCTTTGGGTTTTGGGCAGATCTGCAAGGTACTGTCAGACTTCCCTGTGTGTGTGGTGGGGCTGCCACAGGTATCACCCTTGCTCCTGTGAACCCCATGTGTGGTTCTTTTGTAGGAGCTCCCAGAGCAGGTCTATCTGCACCCTCCCCTCAGCATCTTCGTGGTAGAAAAGCGGGCGTTTGGGCGCACTGTGCTGGTGGGTACCCACATTGTGTCTGATGTGATGAAATTCTCTCCCAGAGAGCTGGAGGAAGAACCAGAAGATGTGCCCAAAGGTGAGGTGGCTTGATAAGGCTCCTGTGGAGGCAGGCAGATTTTGCCAGTGGCAGAGATCCCTGACTCTTCCACTTCCTTCTAGCCAGTCAGCAAAGTCCTCTCCTGAGAGCCATAATATGCCCAGAAAAAGCACAGCATGGGGCAGGTTAGGGTTGGAGTAAGGTTGTGATCAAGCTTCAGCAAGCTCGTCCACTAGAACCAAGGCTTGGAAGGTTTCTGCTTTTCTCACATCACTGGATCAAGGTCTGTTCATTAGGTAATGGATTCACAAAATAGCTCTGTGATAGCAGCAGCCAGAGCTCCTGACTTGGAAATGTATTTGGAAGAATAAATAAGGCACAAAGGGGAAGAAGCAAAGGATTGATCGATCTGTGGTCATTTCCAAGTAAGGAAGGTGCATTTCATAAATCTGAAATCCTGGGAGTCAGCAACAAGCATGTTGATGACAGAGGCCAGTCTCAGAACTGTGTTTGGATTTCCAATAATATTTTTGCAGGGTCTGCTATCAAAAGCTTTAAAAGCAATCACACTGCAGTGGGGAAAGGAGGGAGGGTTTTCCTATGGAACAGTAACTGGCCAAAATGAAGCAGTGGGCATGGCAACAGGAAGCTCTTTCTCTTCTTCTCAGCTTGGAAAGTCTCATCCCATCATCTTCCCTCTCAGACTGTGGTAAACATTGGTCCAGCAGCTGGTGACCCAGGTCGCAGCACTCACCCCCTGAATCTTGTGAAGGTGAGTGATACGTTGAGCCCAGGAAATTCTGAAGTTTGAAAAGCCAAACTGAAAGTTACAAGCAAGAAATAGTTCACAAGTTCAGAGTTAAGTCTGAACCTCCTGTTTCGGTCTGGACCTGAACACTCCTTTCTCCTGACTGTTCATTGGCACTGCTGCATATCTGGGCTCCAGCACAGCAAGCAGAGTTGTGTTGCCTTGTGCCTTCAAAACTGCTGCTTCTGTAGCAAAGCACAAACTTGGGGCTACAGGTACAGCCTCTGCCAGAGGCTCCCAGGGCACTAAAGTAGGGTATGTGAGTGTCCTTGGTGGTTTTTTTTTGTTTGTTTTTTTGTTTTTTGTTTTTTTACTTTCTCTGAACCCTTTTGTTTGTTCTTTAATGCTCCTTTGAAGAAAATTCGTATCAATAAGCTTGTAAAGAAGGAGGATATATATGAAGAGGAAAAGCCAGAGCTAGAAGAACTGGATTGGTGGTCTAAGTACTACGAGTCCCTGAAGGAGCTGTATAACCAGGTAATTTTTTGTGACAGCTGCCAGCAGAGGGAAAAAGTGGCTGAACTGGCTTGAAAAAAGACTTTCTTTTTTAACAGCACTGAGTGCTATAGGAGCCTTCCTGGCTTGGCTCTGCAGAAGGATGTGGGCTTTTGTGTGTCAACACATAATATTGCCAGTTATGAAGCATAGAATCATAGAATGTATTGAGTTGGAAGGGACCTTTAAAGCTCATCCAGTCCAGCCTCCCTGCAGTGAGCAGGGCCACTGTTACCAGATCACGTTGCTCACAGCCCCATCAAGTGTGACCTTGAATATCTCCAGGGATGGGGTCTCCACTGCCTCTCTGGGCAACCTGCTCCAGTGATCTATCACTGGAGCATCCATCAAGTGGACTGATTTCAGCAGGCAATGGCTGTTGAAACATCCTTGAAGCTAGGTTCCCACGCAATTTTGAGAATGCGACTAGGATTTTGTCGAGGCACTCCTGAAAATGTGACATTGCTGATTTTACCTGCAATGCAGGGACTTTCATGCTGGTTACTCTCTGTCTTTGCTGTCTTCCCATGATGTGCTATGGGAGCAGGTCTGCTCCAAATTTCCTTCCTTGCCCTGTGTCCCTTAAATCCCAATGAAAAAAAAGCTAGCAGGAAGATCTGGGGAGAATACAATGTCATTAAGGCACTCATTGCATAATCTACTCTGATGACGTTAATTCTAAATGAGCCTAAGCTGGGTATTACTGACTCTGCTGGCTGGAAAGCTTTGCCAGTGTCCTGTGCTTGGATGGAGAAGCCATTGCTGTCAGGGATGTGAGGTTACTGTCTGTGTGTGTTTCAGCAACACAGTGATGAGGAAGATGCTGAGAATGATGACCTGAATGATATGGGTGAGTCCTCTAGCAGTACCCAGCTCTTTTGTGTGGAGAACCATGACTTAACACCATCCCAGAGTGTGTTGGGCTTGTGGGAATGAGACCTGAGCAGGCAACAGCTTTGCAACACTCAGCAAAAACAACACAAAAGAGAGGAGAGAGACTGAAAGACTGGCAAGGGCTAACAAAGGGTATTTCAAATTGAAACCACCAGACTTTCCTCAGAAAAGTTTGGAAAATTGGGTTGAAGCAAAAGCCTTCTTGCGTGAACAAAAACCTGCAGAAAAATCAGCTGCAAGGATCATGGAATTGTCAGGGTGAGAGCAGGAAGCAAAGGTGGGATGGAGAGAGAGGATGGTGGAGAGGCAAAATAGCCCAGGAACTGGACATCTCTCTGTGCAGGTGGGATACTCACCTGGGTACAGGATTCATTGCGAGGTGACAGACAGTAATAATAAACATGTGATCTGAAAACAGTGTTACAACTGTAGGGTCAGGTTTGCCGAGGTGTGAACAGTGACTCGCCTAGCAATGACCTGGGGAGGTGAGACAGTGAGTGTAGAAATGATATATAAATCCTCTTTAGTGAGAGAGCTGGAAAGTACCTGTATGCCATTAGTGCTCAAGGGATTGGAGGTCCTTGGGAGATGTGGCAAGAGCGTACCCTCTCCATCCTTGGGTTTCTGGTGCACCAGAGAAAGGTCTAGCTATGCTCTCTCCTGGTACAGCTGCTTGTGCCGAAAATAGTAGTGATGCTGTATTTAGACATCCTCCCAAAAGAGCACTCCATCAAATAAGCACCTATCCAAAGATGAGGGTTAGCTCTGACTTGTGCCTTCCCTGACAGTGCCTGTGGACTGGTCTTGCTGCCTTCCTCCTTTTGGTCTCTGCCCACTTCCTTCCTAAACAGTAGCCATGCAGGTAGGCAAGTCTGTGCCAGTTTTTGCCTGCCCCTGACTCATCCAGGCATGCCTTCCTGGGTAACCTGAGATGCCGCAAGAACACCCATTACAGACGGGCAGTAGTTTTGGTTACCCTGACACAGGTCAAAGCTGTGGGAGAAATAGAAAGCTGTAGCTGGGGTCATTGCATGGGCAGACACTTGAGATGATGGGAGATATTAGAGCATTTCCTAATCTCCTCTTGCCGTTTCTAGATGGAGGGAATTTAAATGCATCCTCCATTGATACAGAAGCAGAAGATGAGGCAGTAATTGAAGCTGAGCCAGCTCAACCCAAGAGGAAGCTCATCGCCACCATTCAGGTGATTATTGGGCTGGCAGATGTGGCCTTTTTCAACCCTGGCCCTTTGTTCCATGTACCTCACCTCCTTGCAGTGGAGCTTAGGCTGTGAGGAGATCCTGCAGTGTCTGATGGGTTCCCATTGGTGCTGGGCTTTGGAACAGCTAGTGAGACCTTGGAGCCACACTGAGTTGTGTGTGCACATCTGAGGATGGACCTGGGGGAATAAGGGATAAACTGTAACACCCTGCACTGAGTAATAGGGGGGTAAGGTAGGGCCAAATGAAATGTTTGAAGTAGGGGAAGAATGGTCTTTCTGATTCTTCTCCCTTTTAAGATGGCAGGAAAATGCCCAAAGTGAGTTTACTTATTTCAGATCTACAACTCTGAGCTGGAAAATGAGTTTGATAATTTTGAAGACTAGCTGTGTATTTTCCCCCTTCATCGTGGCAAAGCAAATGAGGATGAAGATGGAAACGAGGATGAACATTTTGAGGGGAAGTACAAGGTACTGTATAATTTAAATTTGTGCTGCATGTGGAAGAAAATCCTTAGGACAACCCGTATTTCAGAACATGCCAACACCATCAAAGACTTGGAGAGCGTGTATGTGTGTGTATATGTGTGTGCAAAGTAATGTGAGGCCACTGTGCAGCATGGCCAGGGTACTGTGGGTGCCTGTGGAGGTAATTGTGTACTGTGCTCTTTTGTTAGTTTATAAATGCACCTGATTTAGATTTGTCAGCTCTTGCAAAGAGAAAGCATGAAACATAAAGGACACTTACTCTGGTTCAGTTCTCTGTGTGTGTTCAGTATGCAAATAAGCATTAGTGAGCTTCACTGGTTTTAAAATAAGTAAAACTTGTTTAAAAGAGGCATCATCCTCCCACCCAAGAGCTGTTGTAGACTCTGAAATATCAACTACAGAAGTTGATTTCAGAAAGTCCCTGGAAAACCTTTGCTGCTCTCTGCCTCTGTCAGTCCAAAGTGCCTGGAGATGTTAACATCTCCTGGCATTGGCAGTGGTCTAACAGCCTGCAGCCTAACTTGCAAGGAGGGACTGCCTGGGCCAGATGGACATGACAGTGCCTTTGCAAAGGATTGTCCTCAAGGGCATGGGGTGTCTCTGGTCTGCATGAGGCAGTGGCTCTGATCTTAGAGTCGACAGATGAAGCTGGTCTTGATGGTTCCAATCCCATCTGAGATACTGTCTTTTGTTGTTACTTGCAATGTCTTTTCTGCAGGGCTCCTTCTATGTCTACCCCACTGAGGAGGCAGGCACACAGCCCAAGATCTCCCAGGGCATTCCAAGAAACAGACCCATCAAGGTTCTTGTAAGAGTTTACATCATTAAGGTAAGACTGGTGATAGTAATGCATGGAGGTCTGTCCCAGCCTATGGACCTCCTGCTATTCTCTGCTCAGTAAATATGAGCAGTGGCACTTGAGAAAAGCTCAGTCCTGGATTGAAGGCTCTGCCAGTCCAGTGGAAGTCAGCTACATCTTGCCGACAGGGAGCCATCCGTGCATTGTAGCTTCAAGGGTGGCTAATTATCTGGATGAGCATTTCTTGGCTCCTCTGATCTGCCTTGGGATAGTGAGAAAGCAGGTGGACCAACAGCTGGAGACATTGGTGGCTTGTTGAGCAGGGATTTGCTTGGGAACAAATGCCTGTGTCACTGCTGGGACAGTGGTGGAGGGACATGAGCAGCGAGCTTGGGTGGTTTCAGGCCTGTGCAGTGTTGCCTGTGCAGGCTGCTCTCTGCAGCTGATGTATGGCAGTATCTCTTGTGTATTCCAGGCTACGAACCTGTCTCCAGCAGACCCCAATGGCAAGGCAGACCCCTATGTGGTGGTGACCGTGGGGCAGGAGCAAAAGGACACAAAGGAGCGATACATCCCAAAGCAGCTCAATCCTGTGTTTGGAGAGTATGCAGGAAATTTTTATCTAGCAGGTGTAATAGGAAGAGTGCAAATCTGGGGCTCAGTCTACAACCCAGCATATGTGGTCTTCTGTTCCTTCATGCTGGAGAATCTTTTGCATATCTCTTGCCTCTGGCTGACACAGGAGCCATAGGTGTTTTGGGTTAGGAGGGGAGCACTTCCAAGGGCTTGATTTAACAGACAAAGTAGCAAGCTGAGCAGCAACAGAGCATTGGAGAGCTTTTTCCATAGCTCCAGGACCTCTGTCCAAGGGGTTACATTCCTGGAAAAGTAACTCTGTTTGAATGTGTGCACTGAAAACTGCACACACTGAACTCTACAGAGAACCAAACTCTATCAGAGGTCTTTGAGTTGTCACATACAGTTCTTAAATGTGTAGGATGGTAAAAGCAGAACACGGGTTTTGTTTCCATCCTCTTTGCTAATTGTGCTCTCCCCGTCCTGCTTCTGTCCAGAGTTCTGGAGCTGACAGTCTCCTTTCCTGTGGAATCAGAACTTACTGTGGCAATATTTGACCATGATTTGGTTGGATCTGATGATCTGATTGGGGAGACCAAGATTGACTTGGAGAATCGATTCTACAGCAAGCACAGGGCCAACTGTGGAGTGGCTTCTCAGTATGACATGTAGGTACTGGTGTGACACATTAGGGCCATGAGACACGTTCTTACCAGTAACAGAACAGTTACAGTTTTGCAGGACAGAGCTTGCATCCACAGTATCCTTTGAGCAGGTGCCCCACAGATTCACTACAAGTCACACAGATACAGATAGTGTCATCTCCTTTAGATTCCTACGTGCTTCCTGTGATAGCACTAATTCATACTGCAGAATAATACGTCTTTTATATAGTAGCAAAAAATTCTTTAATACTGGTGTTCTGTGAGAAAAGCGCTCACATGACATTGACATGATTTTAATCTCTCACAGAAAGTAGGGTGATTTGTCTGGCAATAGCTAATTCTGTGAGCAACAAGGCTCATCATGTCTGTTTTCCTTTGGCCTCTGGATTCTCTGGTGTCTTTGGCAAGTTTTCTGTCAATTTCTCTTCTACCCTGGGGAATAGGCACGGAGTTGAGGCCCCAGCACTGTTAAAACCTCTCTTCCCTTTACTAGCTGTAGCTGGAACTGCTCCTCTTGCTAGTTTGAAGCTAATGGTTCTGCGGAGTGCAGCCTGGTTTGTTCAGGGGGTGGAGAGCTTGTTACGCTTTTCATTCATTAAGCTTTTGTGTGCCTGTGGTTTTCCCAGAGAAAAATCTGAGCAGGGATCTTGTGGCATAGCCTGTGCTGTAGGGAAGACAGGGTGTTTCACAACCTAGGGGAAAAAGGCCCGTTGTGTTGAAGATGAAGATGTTCTCTGTGTTCTCCCTTCCATGCAGAAATGGCTACAACACATGGCGAGATGCTTTCAAGCCCACACAGATCTTGGATAGTTTATGCAAGAAAAACTCGCTGCCTGCAGCAGAGTACAGACGGGAGGAGGTCAAAGTGGACAATAAAATATTCAAGGTCCCTCCAGAGGCTTTTCCTGAAGGTACAGAGGGCTTGGAGAATGAAGACTGCTCCCTCAGGCACCTGCCGGCACCCAGCAATGCCCACGCTGGTGAGAGGTCTGGGAACTCCCCAGCCTCTCTTTCGTGAAGCGTCCAGGCTGGCTGCCACTGCTTCTCCTTTGCTGTTTCTCTTTCCTCCTAACTGGCATTACAAACCCTGAGCCAGGGCCACAGGTGTCCAAGAACACAGCAACCTTTCATGCCCTCCACAAGAAGGGATGGCCAACTTCCCTAAGCACGGGCCTGTCCCTGCTGTGTACGTTCCCTCCAGCAGCCGAAACCCATGCAATTGAATCCAACCTGGAGGAAAGAATGTAGGTGTGGTCCACCAGTGGATGGCTGGGTCCCTGCGAGGCAGTGCTGTGCAGCCTGTAGGAAGGATGATCCCTGTGCCTGACCTGCCCTGAGAGGGAGGACCTAAGCGTACAGCCAACTTGACCTTCTTTCAGTGCTGCTGCTTCTCAGTTTTCCTCTGGATTCTATGGGTCGTGACATGAAAAGGAAAGAAATCCTGCTCTGGAGAGGGCAAGGAGCCTCCAAAAGCCCTTTTCCTCTTTTTCTCAAATCACTTAGTAGCTGGGGAGGGAGAAATGATGTGCTCTCCTGAGAGCCAGCTCTGATTCAAAAGTAGCTGCAGTTGGTACCTCTGCTGTGCTCAGGGACTGCATGGGATTGGTTTCAGGCTGATCTCCAAAGGGTAGATGCTCTCCATAAACTCTGGGGTGGGTGAGTCATTGTGTACTCACCTGTTGGTTTCTGCTTTTCTCCCCACCAGCAGGATTTGTTCTTGAACTGCCATTTGGCTTCACTGTGCCAAATGAGTCAATCATGCAGACTTAATGGAGAGTGTTAATTAAACAGAGAGCACAGCTGCATGTCAAGCAGTGCTCTTCTGGCGAAACCTCTCATCCATGGGTCTGTTGGCACTACCCTGTAGACATGGGAACTTGAACTTTCCAGAGAGTCACATCTTCCTTGGTGTTCCCTGGACCCTTTTCCCAGGGCCTTAATAAATTATTTTTTGCCCTTTTCCTCTTACTTCTCTTAGCCTGTTTGTCTTCCTGCCTACAGTGTTCCTCATCACTGCAGCATATTTAGCTCATTTCCTACATCCTCACCCTTCTGCTTCTCCCCATTTTGTTTTTCTGGGGAGGTGCTTGTTTGCCTAGTCCATCATCTTCCTTTACTTGTGCCTGTGACTAATGTCCTGATGTGGTTCTTGTTGGCCAGATGCCTTAATTTTATACCTGACTGTGTCCTACTACAGAGACCTCTGTAAGGAACAAGAGAGGAGCAGCAAATGAGAACTGGTCAGTGGATGATGAACATAAGACTTTGTACGTCCTGCAGCACTGGGAAGAGATGCCAGGATACGGGTACAAGCTGGTACCAGAGCATGTGGAGATACGGTCCCTGTACAACTCGGAGAACCCTGGGCTTGTGCAGGTGAGATGTGTTTGCTCGACCACCCTACATATTGTTCTGTGGAAGAACATTCAGGGTAGCTGGTTCCCAGCCCTGTGGCTGGTCCTCTTGCTGTCCTTTTGTCTTCTCATCATGGCTTGAATCCCATGTGTTCTTCCTTCCTGGTTGGGCAGCTGGAGCTATCTGTTTCTGCGGATGGCTGGCCCTGCTATGATGTGAGGACTGTTGGCCTTGGGTGTCCTTTGCTCACGTCTACCCTCTGACCTCTCATGGTTCTTCTGAACACTCTTTGCTCAAGCTCTAGTCATTGCTGTTGTGGTCACAGTGATGGTGGGCCAGAGTCCTCCCTGTCTCCTCAAGCCATGTAGCACTACTCTGACAAGGATGTTGTGCAGGTGGCACAACAAAGGTGGTTGCTCTGCCTTTCAAGCCCTGCCACAATGCACCACGGTGGGTGGTAGTGTCCTATCCCTGCCTCTTCCTCTGCTTCATCCCATGTCACTGCTGCTTTGCTCCCATGCAAGGGCCCTGTTCTGCCCGCTTGGCTTCCCCTGGGGGCATGACCTAACTGCTGTCTGGAGGAGAAACATTCACCCTCAGTTTTATACAGTGCAGTGATTTGAGTTCAAGCATTTTAGTGTCCTGCACAGAACATGTCCGGTTCCTTTGGGGAGGTCTGTAACGAAGCAGAGTACTGCAGTTACTCTGCCTTTGGTCAGCATTGGAAATGCGTGTGGGGAGGGAAGGATCAGATCCAGCACATTTTATTTTTCTTGATTATGCTGAAGCATTGCATCATCGTACACTTCTTGTTGAGACAGAGGAACACGTTCACCTCTGTTTGTAATGGACTCAATTACGCTGAAATGGTTTTTCTTGGGAGCAGGGTGGGGAGGGAAATAAGCAATTTTTGGTAGTTTTAATATTTTCCCTAAAATCCAGTCACTCTGAAGGGCTGGGGAATGGAGAGAGCCTAGCAGTGGCTTTCTGATGAGAGCTTTCTTTGCAAGACCAAGCCTTTGCTCCTTGAAGGTGGAGGGTGGTCTGTCTTTTGAAGTCTCTCTGCTGTATTCTCTTGTCAGGGCTCTTTGCACATGTGGATTGACATGTTTCCAAATGATGTCCCTGCACCACCGCCTGTCAACATCAAGCCGCGGTCACTGACCCTCCCCATGCCTGGCAGGATGTTACACGGAGTCCTGCACAGTCTAATGGTCTATGCTAGTGGGCATCCAGCCCTCCTCTCCGCTTCAGCTCTGGCCGTGGGCTGGTCTCTTGGGTGTATCAGCATGGGGCATAAACACTTCAGGTGCACAAGTGTTTGTGAAGGGCAGGGTTACTCTCTCTAAGGCTGGACATGAAGGAGAAAGAAACCCAGGCCAGAGCTACTCATCTAATTCTATTTTGGCTAGTGCACAGATGTCCTCTGGGTGCCCAGTGAAGTGAAGTTGAAGGAGGAGGTATGCTGTTTTCAATGATCTAATGGGGCTGTTGAGATGGAGAGTCCAGATTCTTCTCAGAGGTGCACATGAAAGGACAAAAGTTAATGGACACAAATTGCAGCAAGGGAAACTCCAACTGGATGTATTGAAAACATTTTTCCAATGAGAATGAAGCTACCCTGGGATAGGAATGGAGTGACCCAGAGAAGTGCTGACATATCTGTCCTTGGAAATATTTAGAACTCATGCAGACAAGACCCTGAGCAATCTGATCTACTATGAAGTCAGAGCAAAAGGTTGGAGCAGAGACTGCAAGATCCTTTCCTGCCTGAGTCTTTCTGTGCTCCTATGGCTAAGTGGTGCTGGATAGGTTTCCCATGAACCAGGAATTTCCTTTGCAAAAGTTGCCTGACTATAGGTGTTCATCTTGTGGGGTCGTAGCTCCCCCCACCCCCAGTAAGGGCTTTGTGCATGGTAGCGAGACTGCTGGTCTGTACTTGTCCCAGTGTTAGGAAGGTTCATTGGCCTCTCTGCCAATGTGGGCTTGACCTGCCCTCCCAAGCACTGGAGATGCGAGCATGTGTCTTACTCACCTCTGTGTTCTCCCCACAGCTATGAACTGCGTGTGATTATCTGGAACACAGACGACGTGATCCTTGATGATGTCAACCCAGTAACAGGAGAGCCTTCCAGTGACATCTATGTGAAAAGGTCTGATGGCAGGCAGAGGGAAGCCAGAGCCTGGCTGTCCTGCTCCCTGCCCTGCCCCACATCCTCACTGCCTCCTCTGAACCACTGCTCCTCCCTGCTTCAGTGTGAGGTGCCTCACTCCACTCCCCTGCATGGTTTGCTCTAGCCCAAAGATGGTCAGGTGTTGGTCTGGTTTGGCCCTTTGACTCTTCCTTTCCTGCTACCCCATGCTGCTTTTCCTTTGCGGCTGGCTGGCAGAGGTAGGAGATGATAAACAAGTTTATCTTCTGCAGCTGGATAAAGGGTCTTGACCACGACAAGCAGGAGACAGATGTTCACTTTAACTCCTTGACCGGGGAGGGCAATTTCAACTGGCGGTTCATCTTCCGCTTCAACTATCTCCCAACCGAGAAGGAGATCACCTACAAGAAGAAGGACTCTGCCTTCTCCGTGGAGGAATCAGAGTTTCGTGAACCAGCTGTTCTGGTTCTCCAGGTCTGGGACTACGACAGCATTTCAGCTAATGACTTTCTAGGTATGGTATGATGGGAAGCTGGAAGTGGGGTGACCTGTCCCTCACCATGCTGGAGTATTACAGCATTTCTCCTGGGGCCCAGCTCTCTCAGAAGGAACACCAGGAGCATCAAATCAAGCTCTTCATCTCACAAGTAATCTGGGCTGGTTTTTCACATGTGAGCTATAGACAGAGCCTGGAGATATGCACCTCTCCTACACAAATATGTTGAGCTTGCATGCTTGTCCTAGGCCCTTAGTTGTTCTTTTTTCAGGGCCTGTCATGCCACAGGACTTCCAGGTTCTGCTTCCTCACAACCTTTATTTCAAATTTATCAACTTGCCCTTTTTTCCTTGCTCTCACTTAGATCTGCAGATCTCTAAGACTTGTCCAAAAAGCAGCTTTTCCAGGACATTACGTTGTGAGCACAAAAATGTGAGACCATTTGGAACTTGAATTGCAGCATCCCATTGCTGGGGGTTTGAAGTTCCCTGGCTGCTCTTATACTTTCCAGTAACCAGACATGCTGGGCATGCAGCAAGGCCTGGAGATGAAGCTGGGCTGGTGGTGATTCTGTCCACACTATGCTAGCACAAGCACTGCTGCTTGTCTCCTGTTTCTGCTGCCATCCCCAAATTTGTAGAATTCCATTCAGTTGTCACTCCCTTCAAACACTGGCCTACTCTTCATTAAAAAGCAGACCCTTTGCCTTGCTGTCTCTTGGGCAAGATAAAATTCTCTTTATTCATCAGCCTTCCATGGTGTATTTAAAGGGCTTTACTTCCATGAGACACCTCCAGTGGTGATTGGTTCAGTCATGCTACTCAGGCTCTGAAGTGTTAGACAGCAATCACAATGATTCCTGGCATGTACAATCTCAGGAAATTCTAGCCAGAAACTATGCAGAAACTCTCCCTTGACCTGTTTCCTCTGCAGTGAATAGGTCTCTCAACCCATACTACTATGGCACATACTCTAGCCATGGCCCTCTCTGGCACTAGACACTCTCTTTCTCTCCCTAGTTAGTTGACACATTTCTTGTGTTGAGGGCCCAAAACTGGACATGGTATCGAGATGCAGTCTCACTACAAGTGAACAGAGAAGAACATCCCCATCCCTTGGTTGCTGGCTGTGCTTTTACCAATACGTGGCTATCATGGAAACATGGTGGAATGAGTCACACAACTGGAGTGCTGCCATGGATGGGTATAAGCTCCTCAGAAGAGATAGGCAAGGAAGGAGAGGCGGTGGGGTGGCCATGTAAGTTGGGGATTGCTATGACTGCCTAGAGATCAGTGATAATGACAACAGGGTTGAGTGCCAATGGGTGGGAATCAAGGGGAAGGCCAACAAGTCAGATATCATGGTGGAGGTTTGTTATAGACCACCCAGCCCGGATGAAGACATTTATAAGATATTCCATAGGCAGCTGGGAGAAGCCTTGCATTCGTTTCCCCTTGTACTCGTGGGGAACTTCAACTTCCCAGATATCTGCTGGAAATACAATACGGGAGAGAGGGAAGAGTCCCAGACGTTCCTGGAGAGTGTGGAAGATAACTTCCTGACACAGCTGGTGAAGGAACCGACAAGGGAAGGCACCCTGCTGACCCTGCTGTTTGCAAACAGAGAAGGTCTTGTGGGGGATGTGAACGCTGGAGGCTGTCTTGGGCACAGTGATCATGAAATGATAGAGATTTAAATCCTTAGAGAAGCAAGGAAGGGGGAGCAAGTAAGCACAAGGAGCAATGGGTGCAAGCTGGAGCATAGGAAGTTCCATGTGAACATAAGGAAAATCTTTTTCACTGTGAGGGTAACAGAGCACTGGAACAGGCTGCCCAAAGAGATTGTGGAGTCTCCTTCTCTGGAGACGTTAAAAAACCCACCTGCATGCACTGCTTTGTGACTTACTCTAGGTGATCCTGCTCAGGCAGGGGGGCTGGACTCGATCTTTCTAGGTCCCTGCCAGCTCCTAATATTCTGTGATTCTGTTTTTCATTATGCGCTCTCTTCACTGTTTCTGCAGGCTCCATTGAACTGAAGCTGCATGACATGGTACGGGCAGCCAAGAGCTCAGAGCATTGCACCATCAAGATGGCCAAGGAGAATGCAACACCTCGCTTCTCCATCTTCCGAAACAAACGCATGAGGGGGTGGTGGCCCTTCGTCAAACTCAAAGATCAAGAAGATGAGGAGAGGGAGGACAAGCAGAAGAAGAAGAGAAAGAAGTGGAGAAGCTCAGTCAAACCAGAGGATGTGGAGTTCACAGATGCCAGTGGGAACAAGTACTTCCTGACAGTAAGGCAGGGTGCTGGCACAGGTGACCATTCAGTGTTTTTGTTTCTGCCTTGACATGGCAATCTGTCCTGCTTGCAACATAATCTACACAGGCAGCAGAAACCCAGCTGCACAGACCTTTCTTTGTGCAGGGTCCTGGAGACTTGTCCCATCTGCTACAAATCCAGTACTTCATCTACTCAGAAGTGCCAGCTGCAGTGACATGCAGGGGGGCTGTCCAACTTCATGTCTTCCCCTTAACTTCCCATGGAGTAGTGCTCTGCGAGGGGAGCAAAGCAAGAGGCACAAGCCTGTCCATCAACTAGACACAACAGAAGAAAAAGTTTGTCTTAGGGGTTCTGCCTACACCAGACAGGCAGATATCACCTGTCCCAGGGCAGATGCACTGCTGATGACCCTGCTCATGGATCACTGTTTGTCTCCAGGGGTGATGAGTTTTGCTCAGTGCCAGTGTGGAAGGCTGCACAGAATGTTAGGAGTTGGAAGGGGCCTTGAAAGATCATCTAGTCCAACTCTCCTGCCTGAGCAGGATCACCTAGAGCAAGTCACAAAGTAACGTGTCCAGGCAGGTTTTGAATGTCTCCAGAGAAGGAGACTCCACAACCTCTCTGGGCAGCCTGGTCCAGTGCTCTGTCACCCTCACAGTGGAAAACTTTTTCCTTATGTTCAGGTTGAACCTCCTATGCTCCAGCTTGCTCCCATAGCCCCTTGTCTTGTCATTGGCTATCACTGAGAAGAGCCTGGCTCCTTCCTCCTGACACTCGCCCTTTACAAATTCATAACCATGAATGAGGGCACCGCTCAGTCTCCTCTGCTCCAAGCTCAAGAGCCCCAGCTCCCTCAGCCGCTCCTCAGCAGGAGATGCTCCACTCCCTCCATCATCTTTGTGGCTCTGCACTGGACTCTTTCAAGCAGTTCCCTGTCCTTCTTGAACTGAGGGCCCAGAGCTGCACACAATATTCCAGATGCAGTCTCTCCAGGGCAGAGTAGAGGGGGAAGAGAACCTCTCTTGACCTACTAACCACAACCTTCTAATAAACCCCAGGATGCCATTGGCCTTCTTGGCTCAAGGGCACATTGCTGGCTCATGGTCATCCTGCTGTCCACCAACACCCTCAGGTCCTTTTCTGCCTGGCAGCTCCAGCCACTCGTCCCCAAGTCTGTGGTGCTGCATGGGGTTATTGCACCTGAAGTGGAGGACCCAGCACTTGGCCTTGTTGAAGCTCATACAATTGGCCTCAGCCCATTGAGGTTCCTCTGCAGAACCTTCCTACCCTCAGGCAGATCGACACTCCCACCCAGCTTAGTGTCATCTGCAAACTTACTGAGTGGGCATTCAATCCCCTCATCCAGATAACTGATAAAGATGTTAAACAGGACTGGCCCCAAAACAGCCCTGGGGAACACTGCTTGTGACTGGTCACCAACTGGATTTAGCTCCATTCACCACAACTCTCTGTGCTCGGCCATCCAGCCAGTTTCTGACCCAGCAAAGCCTATGCCTGTCCAAGCCATGCCCAGCAGCTTCTCCAGGAGAATGCTGTGGGAGACGGTGTCAAAGACTTTACTAAAGTCCAGGTAGACAATGTCCACAGCCTTCCCCTCATCCACTAAGCAGGTCACCTTGTCATAGAAGGAGATCAGGTTAGTCAAGCAGGACCTGCCCTTCCTGAATTCATACTGACTGGGCCTGATCACTTGGTTGTCCTGCATGCAACTGCATGATGGCACTCAGGATTATTTGTTCCATGACCTTCTCTAGCACTGAGGCCAGACTGACAGGTCTGTAGTTCCCTGGGTCCTCCTTTCAGCCCTTCTTGTAGATGGCTGTCACATTTGCCAGCCTCCAGTCAACTGGGACCTCCCCAGTTAGCCAAGACTGCTGATAAATTATGGATAATAGCTTGGGGAGCACTTCTGCCAGCTCCCTCAGGACCCTGGGGAGGATCCCATCTGGCCCTGCAGACTTATGTATATCTAAGTGATGTAGCAGGTTGCTAACTGGCATGACTTCACTGTGCTTCCCATCCCTGTCTTCCCACTCAGGGGGGCTGGGTACCCACAGTACAACGGGACTTCCTACTAAAGACTGAGGCAAAGAAGGCATTAAGTACCTCAGCCTTTTCCTCATCCCTGGTCATGATGTTTCCCCCTGCATCTACTAAAAGGTGCAGTCCTTCTTTTGTTGCTAATGTATTTATAGAAACTCTTTTTGTTGCCTTTAACTAGCCAGATTATGTTCCAGCTGTGCTTTGGCCCCTTCTAGTTTTCTCCGTGCACAGCCTCACAGCAACCTTGTAGTCCTTCTGAGTTGCCTGCCCCTTCCGCCAAAGACCAAAAACTTTCCTCTTTTTTACTGAGCTCCAGCCAGAGCTCTCTGTTCAGCAAGGCCGATCTTCTTCCACACCGGCTCGTTTTCCGACACAGGGGGACGGCCTGCTCTTGTGCCTTTCAGATTTCCTTCTTGAAGAGTGTCCAGCCTTCCTGCACTCCTCTGCCCTTCAGGACTGCCTCCCAGGGGATTCTGCCAACCAAGACCCTAAACAGGCCAAAGTCTGCCCACCAGAAGTCCAAAGTGGCAGTTCTGCTAGACCTCCTTCCTTGCTTCTCTAAGCATTTAAATCTCTATCATTTCATGATCACTGT
>NW_010179868.1:0-223 GCF_000695765.1 Mesitornis unicolor | reverse complement strand
TTACACTCCTCCTGGTAGGTCCCCAGCCTCATTTGGGGGTGGTGAGGATCCCTGGGATCCACCCCCCGGTTTTGATACCCCTTTGTACCCCTCCCCAAATTGAGGTTGTTCGTGGAGTCCGCCCGCTGGCAGGTGATCGCGGGGAGGCCCGACCTGGCCCTGCGGGGGCTCCGCAAAGTCGCCCGCGTCAACGGGAGGGAGGAGGAGGGAGACAAACTCACCG
>NW_010179867.1:0-10189 GCF_000695765.1 Mesitornis unicolor | reverse complement strand
GTTCATTAGATCTGTGCTTCGCGCGGCGAGGAGGGACGCTCGCCCTCAGGGAGTGCTAGGAAGGTTTTGTGGCACAGTGAAAAACCAGCTTCCTGCGGGCAGTCTGGATTACCCAAAATTGCCCGCATCTGTGGACCAGCAAATCTGTTGCATATTCCCTGAAATTTTTGAATTGACTCTCTGTAAGTTCAAAGTCTAAGCAAAGATGTTTTCATCTCGCCCTGCTGTGTCTTGTTGTGGATATCCTTTTCCCTGCTCCTGCCGTTGGAAGCCCCGTTGAGTACTTTATAAATAATAAATGCATTTAGGGGAAGTGGTCATTCTGGGGGACGTGTCAGTGTGAAACCCGTGAGCGTGTGCAGTAATATTGCCACCAACTGTTAGCAAAACACGATGGAGACAAATGGCTTGTAAAATATCTTGGAAAGTCACCTCCCAGGCTGGGTGAACTGGCTCTACATCGTGAAGTTGTAAAACACTCAACATGCTTTGGGACGTGCAGATTTGCAGTTAGATGTGTTTTAAAGTGAGATCTCACCGAGCAATGCGTGGATACATGGGCTTCCCAAAAATGCATTTTCTGTTAGACGTTTTACCAGCCATAGGATTCCCCAGTATGTTATTGCAAAAGAGGAAAAGGTGTATTCCAAGGGGTAGATGCACAAAGTTCTTTGTACAATTTTTACATCCTTGATTGTAGAATGTTAAAATACTGTTAAAATTGAACCGATAAAGATCGTTCTGTGCATGACTGACACAGCTGGTGTTAGGATGCTGTAGGCTGCAGACAGAGCAGCCTTGCGCTGCCGATGTTACGCTGCTGTGAAGTCCTTAATGTGTGCAAGAGCGTGTGTGGGATAACAGAGGTCTAATAGCATACGGCCCTTTAATTCTCTCTTCACTGAAGCAGGTGCTTAAGAGCTTTCCTAGGGAGTACCATTCAGGGATTTGTACTGAGTGGAGATAAAGAAATGTCTTAAGTGCTACAGGATACCACTACGTGAAGAAAGATGCTTTTCTTTTCTAATCAGCATAACTTCTGTGCGCGCGCGCGTGTGTGTGTGTGTGTGTGTGTGTTTGGCTTTCCTGATGCTGAGAGCAGAGCAGCATGCTCATGTCAGGAAAAGACAAGTGTTCACTCTCAGCCAACGGGAGCTGTGGCTGTGCTGTGGGAATGTGACTGATGGCTAAGAACAGCTTTGCTCTTCAGACCGTGCTGACAGTCAGGAGGAGAGGATTGCCTTCACCCTGGGCTGAAACGCTTTGCTGAACTGAGACCTTGCATGATGCTGTAACTTGCAAATGACTGAACAAAAGCAACCCTCTGTCTTCCTTCCTTCCTCCCCTTGTGCTCTGTGGGGTCCCTCCCTCTGTCTCACTGCTTCTTTTGTCCCCTGGCTCATGCTGCTGCTGTGAAATGCAGCGAGTGGGGGCCTTCACCTTCCCCTTGTGCCCTTCTGACTTTAAAGACTGACTGCAGAACTCGCCTGGCGCATTTCTCTTAGCTTGAGGGGTGGTCCTGCTGCTCATGATGTCTTTCAGGTTGTCACAGTATTTCAAAAGTCGTATATCATGTGAAGGATGCACCATGTGCCTTAGATGAGGTCTTCATTTCTCCTGAGGACTCCTTGGAGATCCTCGCCATGGGGCAACAGGGCACTCCAAAGCACTTTCTAGAATCGTTTTTGGTTGTTTGGGTTTCTCACCAGTTTTTAAGGGCTCCTGTGTTGCACCTAGTGTGATGCTGTCCTGTGCTCTGTCTCTGCACCTTCTCTGTTTCCAGAGATTGCTGCTGGTGGTGGTCCCACCTGGGTGGTCAGGCTTGCTTGAACTACCCTGAGTGGGAGTGGGCTCTCAAGCAGATCAGGATACAGGCTCAAAACTCTCGCAGGGCTGAGAAAGAAGCTGCCCCATCAGCTGGACCACGGGGACCCAGGGCAGATGCTGGCCCCATGGGTTGGGTTGGTGCTGGCCAGGAGTTTGCATTGAGCTCTTGGGGTCTGTGAGGCAAGGGCACACTGAGCCATGTGCCTGTGTTTGGCAGCGGCTGCCTGTTCAATCCTTGGAGTCACTTCAAAAGACTCAAGTCCTGGAGCCACAACAAAATCATGATGGAAAACATGATGATAAAAGTTAACCACTTGTCTTTAATGAATTTCATTAGTAGTTCGAGCTCCTTTGTAGGCTCAGTTAGCTGTGCTGCAGACTTGATGCTGTAGGACACGTAGTCCAGGAGATATGTATTGCAAAGTGAACGCTTACTCCTTTAACTGGAATTAAACTCTGATGCATTTGCAGGATGAGTCAATAATCCTAGTCAATAAATTCAGAACAGAAATACTAGAATTACTGTGGTCTGCATATATGATACTGGAGGGAGAAGGTTTTCTATGTGGTTGCATGTAAACATTTGTATGTACACAATAGTAAGGTACAGATTCAGATTAAATACACATAATTTACATTTTTGGGAGATTGTGGGAGACATACACATATCTTACTTGCTTCAAAATCTTGAAAGATGTAATCTTAGCTCTATTGCTAGGTTAAAAAACACATCCAAATAGTTAATATTACTTCCCTTACATTCCTTTAGAGGCTTACAAAATATGATTTAGTGTATTTTAAAGTAGGGTTTTTCCCCCCACTCTTTTTAAAATTCCTTTTGCTTGTGGTCTTTTACTGGTGCTGTGGGAATCTCTTTGATTCCATCTATGGATCACAGTTTTATGATAGATGTGAATTATAAAGGCGAAGTCAAGGGAGAATTGGGAGGGCAGCACGGAAATGTTTCAAAAGGAAATCTCTCACCTATACTGAAATTATGAACAGTGAGACAAATTTGTTCCTGATGTGCATCTGGAAAAGATTTGATCCAAATTTTATTGTAAGAAAATTTTTTTCTTCTTTTCCTTCACGCTAATATACTTCACAATGGTCATGAAATATGTCTTGCTCTGTTGCTCTGGAAATTATTATATTACTCTGCCATAATCAGTAGGACAGAGCTATGCATGGTGTAACTCTCTTGAAGCGTGGGGATGTACCGAACGTGACTCACCCAGCAGCGCATCTGGAGCTCTATGCCTGCGATGGCATCCAACCAGAAAAGTGATGGGAGAAGATTCATTGTGTGCGAAAAGATTTGGCCTGTTTGGCCTTTTCATTTCTTATAATAGCAAACACTTCTGCCCAGAAAAGCTGAATGTGGTTTTGATTCAGTTTTATTGTTGGGGTGAAAATATTTGCGTACATTATTGTAGCTTTTGAGCCCTGCCATGCGTGACGACTTTCTTAGAAACATGCGTACAGTTGGTTTCGAGTCATCATCCCACCAGGAACTCTCATGACTTTACTGTAGGATAAAGCCCTGAAGCACGCACTGGTACAGTACTTTGCTGTTCCCCCTCATGTCAGTAGCTTCATACTCATAGTCTTGTGAACCTATATAAAAGTTTATGGCTTAATGTGCTCAGTGTGGGAGGTGTCTCCCCTTTGGTGAAGACCTTGCCTGAGTTCCTGCTTTTTCCCCCCTTTGCAGAGGGAAGGGGTAGCAAGGGGAGTAGTTCCTCCTGCCCAGCGGGTTTGGGAGGCAACTTCTTGACCCCAGTTGTTGCAGTGTGGATCACGGTGCCCTCACAGAGCACACCTGCAAGCATGCAGATCCCACTGTAGCAGGAGAGCCCTTGCTTAGCTGTTGGTCCATGATAAATGAGGCTCTGTGGCATTCAATCTTGTAACCACCTTTAATCTTCACACTCAGAAAGTGGCACTTGCTTTCCTTATTTCTGAATATTAAGCATCCTATCAAAAGTCATTGCAAGGGTTTATTGTATGGTCTCTGGAGAGAAAGTCACATCCTGGGGAGATTCATACCACTGTCCCTAGGCAGCTGCAGATATGTTGCTCTACAGTACCTGTAAAGAGGCAATAAATTCTGGATCAGATACCTAAATGTCAGATAGCTGAGGTGTAGGCAAGGTGAATACACCAAACTGTTCAATGGAATGGAAATTAAAATGGTAGTACCATTGTATCACCTTAATCCTTCATCTTCAGATTGTCTTATGTCCACTTAGAAGTAACAACAGAGGCTTATGGTTGCAATCAACTCTGTGAGTATATGCAGTTGAAGAAATTTGAAGCCAGAACTTACCACATTTTGCAGGGGTCACACAGAGGCTTTAAATATTTTCAGAGGAGACAAGGGAGTAGGAAGCCTCACTGTGTTTGGTACCTGTCTTCTGTCAGCTGTTTGGGAAACCAGCTTTGCTTGCCATCTGTGTTGTCATGTTTGTTGCAACACTGGGAGGGCAGCTAGGGACACTGTCTCTGGCAGTGTTCATGCTTAACAGGCTGTTCCCTGAAGATCTTGAACTGCTTCTTATCTGTGTTTTCCATTTTCTTCCACCAGTTGTGATCATGTGTGCCAGCGGTGACACAATCAGGAACATCATGTTGACTGCTCATCGGCAAGGAATGACCAATGGGGACTACGCTTTCTTCAATATTGAACTCTTCAACAGCTCATCATATGGTAATGCTTTTCCTGCCCAAGTATGTTGCAAAGCCTTCTGTAAGCCTGATAACATTTTGGAATTGCTAGCCACAAAATATGCTTAAGTCCCAGAATACACCACTATCTCTCTCTGTTGTTGGAGTTACCTTTCTTTGGGCTATGGTATTGCAGGAAAGCATCTCATGGCTGTTGTTGCCACTGAATGGATCACTAGATGCCAAATGCACTGTGGAAGTCACTTATTTAGGTACTTGTAGGGGAGGCAGCACCAGACTGAGACACTGGTTGTCACAGCCAGTGTGGGTATCCCATGCTGCAGTGTGTGTGCTCAGCTCTAGGTGGCTTGCACCATCCCCGGCCTTGTGACTGCCAGATTTCGGGTAAGGGTTTATTCCTGGCTGCCCAGTGGCCTGTGGTCTGTGCAAATGTCTGGAAGGAGGTGCTAGCAATGGCCGGGACTGTGGGCAGCTGCAGGGCCTGGGTCTCCAGAAGTCATCTCTATGCTGGGAGATCAACACATCCATTTAGTTGCAGCTTTTGATCAAAAACCGCGTCTGCCAAAGTGTTCAGCAGTCCTGTGTTGGAGGAA
Organism: Mesitornis unicolor; assembly: GCF_000695765.1. Classification (NCBI taxonomy): domain Eukaryota; kingdom Metazoa; phylum Chordata; class Aves; order Mesitornithiformes; family Mesitornithidae; genus Mesitornis; species Mesitornis unicolor. Next base: position 5,081 of record NW_010179867.1, on the reverse strand, counting down.
AAGCACTGGATGGGACATAGACAGTTCAAATGTACTAGGGTAGGGTGGATAAAAGTGGTGGATTTGGCCCCTAAGTAAAAAGGATCAGATATGCCAAATTAAAGCATGACTTTAAAATGTAACTTAAATACATTTTCTTTCTGAAATATGCCTACATTCAGTTACATTTGGTATGGCAGTGCATGGCAGGGACTAAACCTGCTCTCAGCTGCTACAGCCGTCTCGGTAAAATTCAAAGTAATCCAGTAACGTGTTTGCTGAGTTTTGAACAACATCAGATGGCTGAAGCCAAGTTCCTGCCTGGGTTTTGTTGAAGTGTCAACATGGCTTTTGAAAGGAGCAGAGTAAATAATTTACCCCCTGCAGGCTGCCTTTAACTAATCCACTACAATAACAAATTCATTTCAGATTGAAAACCAAGTTTGATTTGAGACAGAAGGTAAACTTGTTTTTTTTCTTTCAAGCATCAAAAATCAAACAGAAGCAATTGAAGTCACAAGGGTGATGTATTTTGTTTACTAACCATCTACCAGAGATTATTCGGTTTTGTTAACCATCTCTCAGATTATTTTAACAATAAACAGTGCTGTTTGTTGAAAAACAACAGTGAATATATGTATTTATGTTTAAATTTGAGAATATAGATACCACTACATGTGTCTTCTAGTTTAACTAAAGAAGTGCCAAGTTCTGCCACGTAATAAGGAAATCACTAAAAGATAAAGTTGCAGAACAAGATCAAAGCCAATGGTTCAAATCAAGGTCTTTTTGTTGAGTTGAATTTGGAGTGACTTCGTCCCCTATGACATAAGCAAAACCATGTGGCACTGCAGTCTTAATGAGGACCAGGGCAAAAAGCTGAAGGTCTACCCATATCAGCAGTCACAAAGCCCTCAAGTTTTTTCCCTTCTGTAGACCCAAGGAGCTTTGCAAGCTTGACTTAGCTAGAAACCACTGGTCAAATAACCTCTCTGGTGCCTTGTTACAGCTGCACTGGTGCTGCGTTTTGTCTCACTGAGTAGGAACACATCTGGCCATGGGTACAAGCCTGCATGTAAGCTGGGCTCCCTTTGGAGTCACAGGAGAGAAGCAGGCATCCCTGCATTCACCTCATCCTTAGAGGTCCTTAGTGGCTCAGGTGAATCATCCCCTACAACTGATGGTTTCCTTGCCTTGGCTGAAATGAGTGCAGGGTGAGGTGGGTGTCCCCAGGGATGCATCCCCAGTACATGGCACACAGTAGATGACCCATGCAGGGCAGTGCTGTACCATCTGGGCGTGGGACCTCCACATGGGATGGTGATGGGGGCAGTACCTGCTTGCCCTGTGATCATGTGGGAATTTCAGCAAGATCCTCCATTGCATCCAGCAGGATCCTCCATTGCATCACTGGCAGTCCAGTCTTCTTGTAGCTTTTCCAAGGGATTAATAAAAACTGTCTGTTTTCTGATGTAGTATGGTTAGAACGTGGCATTTCCTGACATTTCTAAGTAATAGTTCTTTTAAATGGATTTTTCGGTTTCAATATGGATGTGCTTCCCATGAAAAGTGAAATGACTGCATCAGAATCGCAGAATGGTGACTCAGAAGTCGACTTTTGTGCAGATGGGCTTCACATGTAGAAAGCAAGCATAATAGAGAAACAGAGAAATTCCTCAAAATTCCTTGTTCTCAGTGCCTGAAGATACTAGGTTTTGTGCCTTATAACATTACAAAATCTAAGAGTGGGTGTGACTGACAAATTGGCACTTTGCGTTTAATTTCAGATGACCATATTGCAGTTTGTTGTTGCCTTTTGTTCTGAATATTTTTAATTTTTCAGAAGAGCAGACATATTAACGCCAAGGCTGCAATAATTTCACATAAGTACTGTGGCAAGACGACCTCCCACAAAATAATCCATGAAGGAATTTAAATATGGAAATTATTCTAGGAACGCTGTTATGCAAGTGTACCTTCCCTGCCCCCAGTGTCAGGATTTTTAAAAATAGATATGTATAGTGTCCAGGACAGAAATTTTCTGATATTCTACCAGCTGTACCTTTTTTTTTTTGGTCACTCTTTTTAGCCATTTGCATTTGTAAATCCAAAGCTAAAGCGAAGCCCTCCATGCTCTAGTCTCTGCCATGCCTCTTGAATAACGCACCTCTAAAATGCAGGTACCCAGCTCAGGCAGAGGCTTTTCAGCTTCAAGGCTCTGTCAGGACTTGTACCCTCTTGCGGGGAAGTTAGTAAGATGTGCTAGCTTACAGTTGCCAGATGTGTATTTATTTATTCCCGAAGGCAGTAACAAGGACAGCGTGCAGGCACTGAAGGGAAGAGTGCTACTTCTGGGGGCAAAAGCAGGTGGTGGGATGTTGGTTGCTCCCCAGTGTTAGTGTTTCCATCAGGTCTGATGAATAGGGTGCTGGCGTAAGTAATTTTGACCGATTAAATTTTGTTTTGGGAAAGAAATCCCTAAATTAAGGCAGATGTACCTAGAGCTTCTTCCTAAGAGAAGGAAATCACTTACAAAAAACCCCAAATTAATAGTTAGCAAGGTTCATGGTATTCTTAAAGACTGCAGTCCTAGCCCCTGCTGCGCTGTGGTAAAGAGAGAGGTAAAAGGGCTCAGGTCAACCTGTGCCTCCTGCTCTGTGCTGGGAGTGACAGGAGCTGTGCCAGAGCCAAAAGCAGCAGGAGGAATGACTTGTCCTCCAGAGAAGTGCAGGTCCTTCGTTTCTTCCTCTGTGCTCTCTCAGGAACCAGAGCAGTCCTTCTGTTACATTTGGATTCTCGCACATGAGCTGGGTGGACTCATTGAGAAGGCTTCAAACTAGGTTCAGAGGGGGAAGGGGATGAAATCAAGCTGATTAGGGATGAGCCTAGGGCTGGCATGCCAATGTTGGGGGTGAAATTGATAGCCCAGCTCAAGGGCATCTACACCAATGCACATTATATGGGCAATAAACAGGAGGAGCTGGAAGCCATTGTGCAGCAGGATAGCTGTCACATAGTTGCCATCATGAAAACATGGTGGGATGGTGCTCATGACTGGAGAGCTGCAGTGGATGGCTGTAAGCTCTTCAGACGGAACAGGCAATGAAGGAGAGGCAGTGGGGTGGCTTTGTACGTTAGGGAGTGTTTTGTTTAGAGCTCAGAAATTGTGATGATAAGGTCAAGTGCTTATGGGTGAGGATGAGGCGGAAGACCAGCAAGCAGATATCCTGCTGGGAGTCTGTTGTAGACCACCCAACCAGGATGAAGAGGCAGATGAAGCATTCTCCATGTGAGTGGCAGAACTCTCACAATTGCAAGCCCTTGTTCTCGTGGGGGACTTCAACTTACAAGATGTCTGCTGGAAATACAACACAGCAGAGTAGAAACAGTTTAGGAGGCTCCTGGAGTGTGTGTAAGATAACTTCCTGACACAGCTGGTAAGTGAGCCTAGCAGAGGAGGTGCCTCACTTGGTCTGTTGTTTGCAAACAGAGGCGAACTGGTGGGACATGTGGTGGTCAGAGGCTGGCTTGGGCTTAGTGACCATGAAATGACAGAGTTCTTGAGTCTTGGTGAAGTAAAGAAGACGGTCAGCAAAACCACTACCATGGACTTCTAGAGGACAGACTTTGGCCTGCTCAGGACACTGATGGAGGGAGTCCCTTGGGAGACAGTGCCGAAGGGCAAAGGGGTCCAGAAGGGTGGAACATTTTTCAAGAAAGATGTCTTAGAGGTACAGGAGTAGGCTGTCCTCATGTGCTGTGAGACAAACAGGCGGGGAAGAAGCCTGGCCTGGCTGAACAGGGAGCTCTTGCTGGGACTCAGGAAAAATGAAAAAGAAAGTAGAATATATCACTTTTGGAAGAAGGGGCAGGCATCTCAGAAAGAGTACAGGGGTCATGCAAAGAGAAAATCAGAAAGGGAAAAGCCCAACTAGAACTTAACCTGGCCACTATCATAAGACATAACAAAAATGTCTTACATATACATTAACAACAAAAAGAGAGCCAGTGAGAATCTCCATCCCTTACTGGATGTGGAGGTCAACGTTGCCACCAAGGATGAGGAAAAAGCTGAGGTACTTAATGCCACCTTTGCTTTGGACTTTAATAGTCAGACCAGCTATCCTCAAGGTATTCAGCTTCCTAAGCTGGAAAACATGGACAGAGAGCAGAATAAACCCCCCATAACCCAGGAGGAAGCAGTTAATGACCTGCTGTGCCACCTGGACACTCACAAGTCTATAGGGTCAGATGGGATCCAGGTGAGAGTACTGAGGGAGCTGGCAGAGGAGCTTATAAAACCACTCTCCATCATTTGTCAGCAGTCCTGGTTAACAGGGGAGATCCCAGATGACTGGAAGATTCCAAGTGTGACACCCACCTACAAGAAGGGCCTGCAGGGGAACTGCAGCCCTGTCAGCGTGATCTCAGTACTGGTGAAGATTGTGGAGCAGTTCATCTCGAGTGCTATCACATGGCATGTGCAGGACACCTAGAGGATCAGGCCGAGCTTGACTAATCTTATGTCCTATTATGACAAGGTGACCTACGTGGGGGACGAGGGGAAGGCTGTGGACATTGTCTACCTGGACTTTAGTAAGGCCTTTGACACCGTCTCCCACAGCATCCTCCTGGAGCAGCTGGCTGGGCATGGCTTGGACGGGCACACGCTTTGCAGGGTTAAAAACTGGCTGGATGGCCGAGTACAGAGAGTTGTGGTGAATGGAGCTAAATCCAGTTGTGACCAGTCACAAGTGGTGTTCCTCAGGGCTCTGTTTTGGGGCCAGTCCTGTTTAACATCATTATCAATGATCTGGATGAGGGGATTGAGTGCTCCTTCAGTAAGTTTACAGATGACACCAAATTGGGTGAGAGTGTTGATCTGCCTGAGGGTAGGAAGGCTGTGTAGAGGGACCTGGATAAGCTGGATTGATGGGCCAGGGTCAGTTGTATGAGGTTTAACAAGGCCAAGTGCTGAGTCCTGCACTTGGGTCAGAACAACTCCATGCAACACCACAGGGCTGGGGAAGAGTGGCTGCAGAGCTGCCGGGCAGAAAAGGACCTTGGGGTGACTCAGCACTGGAGAGGCTGCACCTCGAATA